>NC_084567.2:35692500-35707500 GCF_033978685.3 Nerophis lumbriciformis | reverse complement strand
ATAAATTGAGTTAAATGACAGTCTGATGAAGTTTATTGTGATATATTATTAGTGGGATGCTGCTTAGAATTCAACTCCGCAGAACACACACAAAAAGTACTGCTTTGTCAACTTCAAAGAGAATTGCAGTACTTAAAAATGTTTTTTGCGAAGCAACATCGATTCATCTCTTTAAAGAAAAGAAAGAGTACAAAGCTTTTGTATCGGAGGTCATGACCGGTGTGGCTGTGCAGGTGTATGTTGTTAAACCTCACTACCTGACACCTTAAAGGGGGAACTGCACTTTTTGGGGGAATTTTGCCTATCGTTCACAATCATAATAAGAGACAAGAAGACCAAAGGTTGTTTTTTTTCTCGCATTCTAACATGTAAAAATCGATTCGTTCTAGGAGGCTAGCGATGCAGCTAATGGGAGCAATCAATTCTACCTCTAAATCACTTTAAAATGCATTCATAAACCGTCATCGATACTTAATTTACGGTCCGTTACCTGTATAATTACCAAACTGTAGCGACATTGTTATTATAAGAGCGAACACGTAGTAACACATCGACGTGCTTTGGTATTAGCCGTAAAAGCTAACTACGATACATGCAGACTGCAGGTTGACACCTGCTCAATAAATTATGCTCGCTAGTACCAGCAAGCAAGCAAGACCAAAACTTTGATGTTTCATTAATAATAGAGAACGTTACACACGGCGTTCAAAAACCTGTTACAATAAGTCTTTGGTAAGCTACAAAGTTGTGCCGCTTGATGGAATGCGGAGCATTTTGGCTACCATAGTCAGACGTACTGTGCTTCAACATACGGGTATTATAACGGTGTGTGTTCTAGTATTTCTACTCTATTTGAGACATCAACAAGGAAAAGTACCTTCCATATAAGGACCGGTGAACGAGTTAGGACCGAAATCACGGTCTCAATAAGGAAAACCATTGCATCTAAAAGAGAATGTCTCGTTTTCACCCCTGGTGGTGAAATCTATCAAAATTAGGGTGGTCCCAAAAAGGAGGGATTTTTCAAATTGACTGTGTGTTGGTTTTAAAAGTGCTCCCCCTCTGCTCAACATATGAAAAAACAAGTGGGTGTAAACATTTTGAAGTGCTCCCCCTCTGGCCAACATATGAAATAACAAGTGTGTGTAAGAAATTGAAATGCGCCCTCTTTGGCCAAAATTAATTAAAAAAAATTATAAGTATGTATATGGAGACATACTGGAGTAACTTGAAGTAAATAATGAATTTAAAAGTTTTTTTATAAAAATAACTAGAAGCAGTCGACTTTGTTCTTGTAAAATTGGGAACGATTTCTCAAATTCTTTCTGTTACTGTAATATTGCAATATTTTCTCATAAAATTATAACTTTTTCATGCAAAATGGCGACATTTGTCATATAAAATTCTGACTTTTATCACAATATTAAATTTTTTTTGTTTGTTCTTGTAAAATAATGACATTTTCTGAGTAAAATTACGACATTTGTCATAATTTTGCCAAGTGAAATTCTGATTATAATTATAGTATTGCCAACATTTTAAAGTTTTCTGATAAAATTATGACTTTTGTCATAATTTGGCCAAGTGAACTTCCGATTATTATTATAATATTGCCAACATTTTAAAGTTTTCTAATACAATTGTGACTTTTGTCGAGTAAAAAATGACGACTCTTTTCATAATCATAATATTGCAAACATTTTCCGTTTATCTTGTAAAATTTGGACTTGTGTTGAGTAAAATTACGACTTTTATTATGATACTGCCAAAATTGTGAAATTCCGATTATTATGATAATATTGCCAACATTTTAAAGTTTTCTGATAAAATTATGACTTTTGTCATAATTTGGCCAAGTGAATTTCCGATTATTATTATAATATTGCCAACATTTTAAAGTTTTCTAATACAATTGTGACTTTTGTCGAGTAAAAAAATGACGACTCTTTTCATAATCATAATATTGCAAAAATGTTCCGTTTTTCTTGTAAAATTTGGACTTGTGTTGAGTAAAATTAAGACTTTTATTATGATACTGCCAAAATTGTGAAATTGTGACCTTTTTCTTGTGAAATTCCAACTCATTTTTGACAACAAGCTTTTTGGTATTTGCATAGTATGTATACATTATTGATGTTGTAAATACACTTCTTTATGTATATCTAGAAAGGGTGGTCCTAAAGAGGTAAGGATTTTTCGGAGGTCTCAAGAAGGTAACAAATACAAAGAAGGGTGTGTGTGTTTGTGTGTAACATACTTGCCAACCCTCCCGGATTTTCCGGGAGACTCCCGAAATTCAGTGCCTCTCCCAAAAACCTCCCGGGACAAATTTTCTCCCGAAAATCTCCCGAAATTCAGGCGGAGCTGGAGGCCACGCCCCCTCCAGCTCCATGCGGACCTGAGTGACGTGTTGACAGCCTGTTCTCACGTCCGCTTTCCCACCATATAAACAGCTAATGATGGAGGGCGAGTTCTTGGTTTCTTATGTGGGTTTATTGTTAGGCAGTTTCATTAACGTCCTCCCAGCGCGGTAATAACACACAACAACAGCAGTCAAGTTTTCGTCCCCCGTAAAGCAGTTCGTCTGCCGTAAACAGCAATGTTGTGACACTTTTAAACAGGACAATACTGCCATCTACTGTACATGCATATGTGACCCACCCATAATGTGTCACATTTTTGTGTTGATTTATTTATTTTATTTTGTGGTTTGAATTCGTTTTTGGAGCTGTCATTACACATTTATCAGTATTCACATTGGTCAGTAGGGGGCAGTAGGGCGTTTCTTCCCAATTGAATGCTATCACCTGTAGACCGGAAGTGTCTTGTCATTCTGATGAGCGCGACCAGTCTGTGAACAATTGAAACGTCCTGTGTGCTTTTTCCACCTGTATAACAGGTTAGTTTTGGTGAATCAACTCACTGAATAATATCCATGTGATCTTTATAAGTTTAAGTACACATTCTGATGGTGGAGCCTAACTCTAAAGTGTTTGTGAGTTGTAGTTTGTATTTGTGAATTAATCCAGTGCACAGCTGCAGTAATCAATACAAAAAGGCGACGTGAGTGCGCAATGTTTATATAGGAACTTCTGATCCTAATTCAGACTCCCAAATTAGAGCTCCCGTTTTCTTATTGATTTTATAATGTATATTTGTATAATGTGTGTGTTCTGAAATAGTGACAGAGAATAGAACTAGGATGGACAATTCAACCCTTAACTCAACAATGAGTAGATGAGTGTTATGCGTGTGTAAATGTGTAAATAAATGAACACTGAAATTCAAGTATTTCTTTTATGTATTTATATATATATATATATATATATATATATATATATATATATATATATATATATATATATATATATATATATATATATGTAATAAAAAAAAAATATATATATAGCTAGAATTCACTGAAAGTCAAGTATTTCTTATATATATATATATATCTTAACCACGCCCCCAACCACGCCTCCCGCCCCACCCCCGACCACGCCCCCCGCCCCCCACGCCCCCACCTCCCGAAATCGGAGGTCTCAAGGTTGGCAAGTATGGTGTGTAAGAACCCCAAAATGACACCTATTAAGAGACATTATCTGGCTTTTTGTTGTGTCCTATTGGTACCTGCTATTGTGTATTTGGGATCTGCATAAGTCTTGAAAATTTGTCCGCGGCCGCCTTTGTAGTCTGTGCCGTAGTCCAGTGGTCACCAACCACCGATCCGGGGACCAGTACTGGTCTATGACGCATTTTCTACCGGGCCGCACAAGAACATTAAATAATTCATAAACGACTGAATTTTCTCTGACTTTACAGTCCCACGAGACACACCAATAAGCTTGTTTATAGATGTACAATAAAACTCCTCATGGGAAGTTGCCATTTGTTATATTTGTTATAACTCTGTGACATAATACAATGTACATTAATGAACATATAAAATATAAATGTGACAGATTGTAGCCAAAGGCTGATTTCCATTTGCAGTCCCCAGCAGGTTGATGGTAACCTGCTGGGGATCTCATTGCAAAGAAACAAGCCCAGGGCTCCCACTAACTCAGCGGTATAGTGAGTTGTGTTTTTCATGCACTTATTTTTGCTGTATTTATCTGGCACAAGTGGAAAGCCGGTCCCTGACAACAATGCCTACATTAAACCAGTCCGTGGTGCAAAAAAAATCGGGGACGCCTACCGTAGTCAATAAGATCATTATTATATATATCAATAAGATCCTTCTTTTTCTATATCCTCTTGTTGTGGAGCATTCATCCTCCACTGTTGCCATTTCTAATACAAAGTGGCGTACAGTTCTACCTTTTATCTCTCAGTAAACTCGCCATGAAAGCGCTGAAAACTACAAAACCCAAAACCAGTGAAGTTGGCACGTTGTGTATATGGTAAATAAAAACAGAATAAAGTGATTTGCAAATCATTTTCAACCTATATTCAATTGAATAGACTGCAAAGACAAGATAGATCATGTTCAAACTCGCAAACTTTGTAATTTTTTGCAAATATTAGCTCATTTGGAATTTGACGCCTGCAACATATTTCAAAAAAGACTGAGAAAGTTGAGGAATGCTCATCAAACACTTATTTGGAACATCCCACAGGTGAGCAGGCTAATTGGGATCAGGTGGGTGCCATGATTGGCTATAAAAGGATGGGGCGGAATTCACCACTTTGTGGAAAAATGTGTGAACAAATTGTCGAACAGTTTTAAGAACAACATTTCTCAACCAGCTACTGCAAGGAATTTAAAAATGTCACCATCTACGGTCCGTAATATCATCAAAATCTTCAGAGAATCTAGAGAAATCACTGCACGTAAGCGGTGATGTTATGGACCTTCGATCCCTCAGGCGGCACTGCATCCAACAGCGACATAAGTGTGTAAAGGATATCACCACATGGGCTCTGGAACACTTTGGACCGTCTAATTGTGGCGGTCTGCTCCCTGTATGATCAGTGTCAGAGCTTGGTCCGCATGGCCGGTAGTAAGTCGGACACGTTTCCAGTGAGGGTTGGACTCTGCCAGGACTGCCCTTCTTCAACAATTCTTCGGACAAAAGTTCTATGCACAGTCCGGGCGTTGAGGGGGTTCGGTTTTGGTGGTTGCAAGATTAGGTCCTTGATTTTTGCGGATGATGTGGCCCTGCTCGTATTACCTGCAATGTCACGACGTGACGACGACGTGCCTTAATCTCTGTAAAAAAGAAAAAATGTACCGGTATTTTTCAGAGGCAGTATAGTTCCATGTTTAATTAATTAGTACCGCGGTATTTGAGACGGGTTGGGGAGGAGACCCTGCCCCAAGTGGAGGAGTTCAAGTACCTCAGAGTCTTGTTCACGAGTGAGGGAAGAGTGGATCGTGAGATCGACAGGCGGATCGGTGCGGCATCTTCAGTAATGCGGACGCTGTATGGATCCATTGTGGTGAAGAAGGAGCTGAGCCGGAAGGCAAAGCTCTCAATTTACTGGTCGATCTACGTTCCCATCCTCACCTATGGTCATGAGCTTTGGGTTTTGACCGAAAGGACAAGATCACGGGTACAAGCGGCCGAAATGAGTTTCCTCCGCCGGGTGGCGGGGCTCTCCCTTAGAGATAGGGTGAGAAGCTCTGTCATCCGGGGGGAGCTCAAAGTAAAGCCGCTGCTCCTCCACATGGAGAGGAGCCAGATGAGGTGGTTCGGGCATCTGGTCAGGATGCCACCCGATCGCCTCCCTCGGGAGGTGTTTAGGGCACGTCCGACCGGTAGGAGGCCACGGGGAAGACCCAGGACACGTTGGGAAGGCTATGTCTCCCGGCTGGCCTGGGAACGCCTCGGGATCCCCCGGGAGGAGCTGGACGAAGTGGCTGGGGAGAGGGAAGTCTGGGCTTCCCTGCTTAGGCTGCTGCCCCCGCGATCCGACCTCGGATAAGCGGAAGAAGATGGATGGATGGATGGATGGATAGTTGAGACAAGAACACATGTCTTTCTCTTTTCTGTGCGTTTGAAGTAGCGAAAAACTTCTACAGTAGCAAAAGGCGGCAACCATGCAGGTACGGGGATTCCATTGATTCTGCCTATAAAGTCCTCTAAAAAACATACAAAACCCAACAACAATGTTCCATGTACATGCTGTGACCTGCATAATAGCCAAGCTATAGCGACTCGCGAGAGCTATTACTGCCGATTCGTATATGCATCACGTGTTTCACCTCTATAGTAGAAGGTTGTGGCAATAAGCTTAGAAGGTAGTCAACTTTAAAATTCCACACGTTACCAAGTACAACTCTGGACAGACTAAATCATGGCTAACTTTGGGAACCACTGGAATCCGCGTATCCGAGTCTGGGTCGATGGGGCAGCAGTCTAAGCAGAGATGCCCAGACTTCCCTGTTTCCAGGCCACTTCCTCTAGTTCTACAGCCGGGCATTGCCAGACCAGCTGTGAGACATAGTCCCTCCAACGTGTCGTAGGTCTGCCCCAAGGTGTCCTTCCGGCTGGACATGCCCGAAACACCTCACCAGGGAGGCGTCCAGGAGGCATCCGTGGTAGATGCCCGAGCCATCTCAGCTGGCTCCTCCAGACGTGTACTCTGAGTCTCTCCCGGATGACCGAGCTCCTCACCCTATCTCTGAGGGTGATCCCAGACATCCTGTGGAGGAAACTAATTTCTTCCGTTCATGACCACAGGTGAGGGTAGGAACACAAACCGGCCTGGAATATTATTTGATCAACAGCAATATAGCTAGAGCCATGTTTCCCATAGTACCAGGTCCAGTCCCATGGTGGACTTCTGCTTTGGTGTCCGACCAGTCATAAATTCTTCTAATCAGCTTCCTATTTCTAAATCAATTTTTATGGTCCTTTTTCAATTAGTTATGAAATCATTTGCTGAGTAATACAAAAGCTTGATTATGATTAATGGGGAAGTTGGAAATCGATATTATTTTCCAGCTCGTTTCCAGCGCTGCCATTATTCCTTAAAGTAAAGCTCTAAATTATTCATCCTAAATGCTGGTTGATCTATTGTTAAGGGTGAGACAAGTGTTCGTCTATGAAGTTTCGTTGACTAATTTCAGAGTTACAGCAATATTTTGTGAAAAACGTTTTCTGTAGTTGGATTAAAGGGGAACATTATCACCAGACCTATGTAAGCGTCAATATATACCTTGATGTAGCAGAAAAAAGACCATATATTTTTTTAACCGATTTCCAAACTCTAAATGGGTGAATTTTGGCGAATTAAACGCCTTTCTATTATTCGCTCTCTTGTGACGTCACATCAGGAAGCAATCCGCCATTTTCTCTTGGAGACCTCATGCCTCGTCGGTGTGTTGTCGGAGGGTGTAACAACACGAACAGGGACGGATTCAAGTTGCACCAGTGGCCCAAAGATGCGAAAGTGGCAAGAAATTGGACGAAATTTGTTAAAAATACGACGGTGTGGGGAAAGCCGACGAAATGGTCAGTCGTTTGTTCCGCACACTTTTCCGACGAAAGCTATGCTACGACAGAGATGGCAAGAATGTGTGGATATCCTGCGACACTCAAAGCAGATGCATTTCCAACGATAAAGTCAAAGAAATCTGCCGCCAGACCCCCATTGAATCTGCCGGAGTGTGTGAGCTATTCAGGGACAAAGGACCCTCGGTAGCACGGCAAGCAATGGCGGCAGTTTGTTCCCGCAGACGAGCGAGCTAAACCCCCTGGATGTCTTGGCTCACACCGTCCCTTATGCCACAGAAGATGATCAAGAGAAGAATATCGACCCTAGCTTCCCTGGCCTGCTGATATCAACTCCAAAACTGGACAGATCAGCTTTCAGGAAAAGAGAGCGGATGAGGGTATGTCTACAGAATATATTAATTGATGAAAACGTTATTCATTACTCGCGGTTTTACGTAAATTATTATACATAAACTGTGTTTACCAATAATTTAGCTTAAAAACATTTTGTTTTTCAATCATTCTGGTACATTCGGGTAGTCTTGTGTAATGCAGTATTTTGTGTCTATTTATAAATATATGTTCCTAGTGCGCCTGAAATGGGCTGTCTGCACTCTCAAAGTGCATGTTGTTGCCAAATGTATTTCATATGCTGTAAACCTAGTTCATAGTTGTTAGTTTCCTTTAATGCCAAACAAACACATACCAATCGTTGGTTAGAAGGCGATCGCCGAATTCGTCCTCGCTTTCTCCCGTGTCGCTGGCTGTCGTGTCGTTTTCGTCGGTTTCGCTTGCATACGGGTCAAACCGATATGGCTCAATAGCTTCAGTTTCTTCTTCAATTTCGTTTTCGCTACCTGCCTCCACACTACAACCATCCGTTTCAATACATGCGTAATCTGTTGAATCGCTTAAGCCGCTGAAATCCGAGTCTGAATCTGAGCTAATGTCGCTATACCTTGCCGTTCTATCCGCCATGTTTGTTTGTGTTGGCTTCACTATGTGACGTCACAGGAAAATGGACGGGTGTTTATAACAATGGTTAAAATCAGGCACTTTCTTTTACACCTGTTGGGAGTGCATTCCAAATTGATGTGGCACACAGTTACAAAGTCGCCACAACCCTAGTTTTAGTCAACCCTCAAATGAGAGAAAAATGTGTAAAAGTAAAGTAAGGAATATCCAGTTATAACCAAAAAAACAATAGTGTTTAAAGAGGAACATTATCACAATTTCAGAAGGGTTAAAAGCATTAAAAATCAGTTCCCAGTGGCTTATTATATTTTTCGAAGTTTTTTTCAAAATTTTACCCATCACGCAATATCTCTAAAAAAAAGCTTCAAAGTGCCTGATTTTAACCATCGTTATAAACACCCGTCCATTTTCCTGTGACGTCACATAGTGATGCCAACACAAACAAACAGCAAGGTATAGCGACATTAGCTCAGATTCAGACTCGGATTTCAGCGGCTTAACACTGTCTGATAAGATAATTACTAACAACTATGAACTAGGTTTACAGCATATGAAATACATTTGGCAACAACATGCACTTTGAGAGTGCAGACAGCCCATTCCAGGCGCGCTAAGAACATATATTTTTCCACGATTTCAGCACCCAGGTTAACCATACCTAAATAGACACAAAATACTGCATTACACAAGACTACCCGAATGTACTCGAATGATTGAAAAAAAAAAATGTTTTTAAGCTAAATTATTGGTAAACAAAGTTTATGTATAATAATTTACGTAAAACCGCGAGTAATGAATAAAGTTTTCATCAATTAATATATTCTGTAGACATACCCTCATCCGCTCTCTTTTCCTGAAAGCTGATCTGTCCAGTTTTGGAGTTGATGTCAGCAGGCCAGGGAAGCTAGGGTCGATATTCTTCTCTTGATCATCTTCGGTGGCATAAGGGACGCTTTGAGTGTCGCAGGATATCCACACATTCTTGCCATCTCTGTCGTAGCATAGCTTTCGTCGGTAAAGTGTGCGGAACAAACGACTGACCATTTCGTCGGCTTGCCCCACACCCTCATATTTTGAACAAATTTCGTCCAATTTTTTGCCGCTTCCGCATCTTTGGGCCACTGGTGCAACTTGAATCCGTCCCTGTTCATGTTGTTACACCGTCCGACAACACACCGACGAAAGTGAGAAAATGGCGGATTGCTTTCCGATGTTATAAGCAGGCCCAGATGGGCCATCAACGCACCTGTCGCTGATCTCGCAGCCGGTCCTGGCACACCCCACTCCGCTGCAGGTCCGCAGGCCACGCCCCCCCTCCACAATCCTCTTTAAAGAATTTGTAATCAGTGTTTTAAGTTGCTTTAAGGCGTTTAATTCGCCAAAATTCACCCATTTAGAGTTCGGAAATCGGTTAAAAAAATATATGGTCTTTATTCTGCAACATCAAGGTTGATATTGACGCTTACATAGGTCTGGTGATAATGTTCCCCTTTAAAGCATCGCAACTTTTTGAAAATGCTGCCATGAAAAGGCTGCAAAAATCACCAAAAAAGCCAAAAAATCCTGATCGGCAGGACTGATTGTATACCTTCTTTGAGTTGTTAAACACCATCAGTTTGGTTTTTATCAGCATTGAGGACGAGTTTGAGCCAAAACAAGTAAATGTTGGACAGCTTCAAAAGCTTTTTGCAAACATTCAATTGCTCGGACAAGAGTGGACACGAAATAAATGACTGTGTCATCGGCTGAGAAATTCATTTTAGCCTTAGGCGCATTGAGCCCTAGGTCATTGTTATAAATATTAAATAAAAGAGGTCCGAAATCAGAGCCCTCCGGCACCCCCTTGTGGACAGTCTCAAATCCTGACACATGTCATCACTTTTATGCTAATCCTATTACATGAATAATTAGAAACCAAGCAACTGCCTTCTCTGACAATCCCAAACAAATTTGTCTTTTTAGGGCCCGCATGGCCCATTGTAAAAGGAATCCCAACGGGAGTCCTTTTACAATGGGACATAAGGACCTATTGAATTTGTAACGTTTTATTCTTTATTATTAGGGCCCGCATGTCCCATTGTAAAAGGAATCCCAACGGGAGTCCTTTTACAATGGGACATAAGGACCTATTGAATTTGTAACGTTTTATTCTTTATTATTAGGGCCCGCATGGCCCATTGTAAAAGGAATCCCAACGGGAGTCCTTTTACAATGGGACATAAGGACCTATTGAATTTGTAACGTTTTATTCTTTATTATTAGGGCCCGCATGGCCCATTGTAAAAGGAATCCCAACGGGAGTCTTTTTACAATGGGACATAAGGACCTATTGAATTTGTAACATTTTATTCTTTATTATTAGGGCCCGCATGGCCCATTGTAAAAGGAATCCCAACGGGAGTCCTTTTACAATGGGACATAAGGACCTATTGGATTTGTAACGTTTTATTCTTTATTATTAGGGCCCGCATGGCCCATTGTAAAAGGAATCCCAACGGGAGTCCTTTTACAATGGGACATAAAGACCTATTGAATTTGTAACGTTTTATTCTTTATTATTATTATTATTATTATTATTATTATTATTATTATTCCGCAGCTTTGCGCTGTAATTTGACCCCCTTAACATGCTTCAAAACTCACCAAATTTGACGCACACATCAATAAACGCAAACAAAACTCTTTGATGAAAAAACCAAACCCCAAAACTCAAATTTGCGCTCTAGCGCCCCCTAGGAAGAAAACTGCCTCTAACTCCCATTACGAATGTCGTAGAGATATGAAACTAAAACCTCTATGTAGGTCTCACTTAGACCTACTTTTCATTAATTGATTTCCTCGGGCAAAAATCAACAAGAAGTTGGCAATTCCCCCTTCAAGACAAAAATGTACTAAAACAGTCATTTTTGCCTCTTTGAGCTGGAATTTGACCCCTTAACATCCTTCAAAACTCACCAAACTGAACACTTAGGGCCCGCATGGCCCATTGTAAAAGGAATCCCAACGGGAGTCCTTTTACAATGGGACATAAGGACCTATTGAATTTGTAACGTTTTATTCTTTATTATTATTATTATTATTATTATTATTCTTCCGCAGCTTTGCGCTGTAATTTGACCCCCTTAACATGCTTCAAAACTCACCAAATTTGACGCACACATCAATAAACGCAAACAAAACTCTTTGATGAAAAAACCAAACCCCAAAACTCAAATTTGCGCTCTAGCGCCCCCTAGGAAGAAAACTGCCTCTAACTCCCATTACGAATGTCGTAGAGATATGAAACTAAAACCTCTATGTAGGTCTCACTTAGACCTACTTTTCATTAATTGATTTCCTCGGGCAAAAATCAACAAGAAGTTGGCAATTCCCCCTTCAAGACAAAAATGTACTAAAACAGTCATTTTTGCCTCTTTGAGCTGGAATTTGACCCCCTTAACATGGTTCAAAACTCACCAAACTGAACACTTAGGGCCCGCATGGCCCATTGTAAAAGGAATCCCAACGGGAGTCCTTTTACAATGGGACATAAGGACCTATTGAATTTGTAACGTTTTATTCTTTATTATTATTATTATTATTATTATTATTCTTCCGCAGCTTTGCGCTGTAATTTGACCCCCTTAACATGCTTCAAAACTCACCAAATTTGACGCACACATCAATAAACGCAAACAAAACTCTTTGATAAAAAAAAAAAAAAAAAACCCAAAACTCAAATTTACGCTCTAGGGCCCCCTAGGAAGAAAACTGCCTCTAACTCCCAGTACGAATGTCGTAGAGATATGAAACTAAAACCTCTATGCAGGTCTCACTTAGACCTACTTTTCATTAATTAATTTTCTCGGGCAAAAATCAACAAGAAGTTGGCAATTCCCCCTTCAAGACAAAAATGTACTAAAACAGTCATTTTTGCCTCTTTGAGCTGTAATTTGACCCCCTTAACATCCTTCAAAACTCACCAAACTGAACACACACATCAGGACTGGCAAAAATTGCGATCTAATAAAAAAACCTAACCCCAAATCTCATAATTGCGCTCTAGTTTTTATTTATTTTTTTAAATAGCACTGTCCTTGTCAATTATGTGTTTTTGAGTTCTCCTGTTGCCTGCACATTTTTCACAAGCTGTGATTGCTTCCCGTATTTACGACTGTGATTGGCTGGATGTCACGGTCAAGTTAAAAAGGTTTATTTATGAAGCACCTTTAAACATCAGCTCAAGTGCTGTGCAAATTTAATTGAATAAGATGACAAAAATTAATTAAAGTACAAAACCCAAAACCAGTGAAGTTGGCACGTTGTGTAAATCATAAATTAAAAAAAAGAATACAATGATTTGCTAATCCTTTTCAACTTATATTCAATTGAATAGACTGCAAAGACAAGATTTTTAATGCTCAAACTGAGAAACTATTTAATTTTTTTTGCAAATAATCATTAACTTAGAATTTAATAGCAGCAACACATTGCAAAAAAGTTGGCATAGGAGCATTTTTACCACTGTGTTACATGGCCTTTCCTTTTAACAACACTCAGTAAACGTTTGGGAACTGAGGAAACCAATTTTTGAAGCTTTTCGGGTGGAATTCTTTCCCATTCTTGCTTGATGTACAGCTTAAGTTGTTCAACCGTTGTGGTATTTTAGGCTTCATAATGCACCACACATTTTCAACGGGAGACAGGTCTGGACTACAGGCAGGCCAGTCTAGTACTAGGAAGCCACGCTGTTGTAACACGTGCACAATGAAATAAGCAGGGGCGTCCATGATAACGTTGCTTGGATGGCAACATATGTTGCTCCAAATCCTGTATGTACCTGTCAGTATTAATGGTGCCTTCACAGATGTGTAAGTTACCCATGCCTTGGGCACTAATACACCCCCATACCATCACAGGCTTTTGAACTTTGCGCCTATAACAGTCCGGGTGGTTCTTTTCTTCTTTGGTCCGGAGGACACGACGTCCACAGTTCCCAAAAACAATTTGAAATGTGGACTCGTCAGACCACAGAAAACTTTTCCACTTTGCATCAGTCCATCTTGGATGAGCTCGGGCCCAGTCGAAGCCGGCGGCGTTTCTGTGTGTTGTTGATAAATGGCTTTCGCTTTGCATAGTAGAGTTTTAACTGTTACAACTTACAGATGTAGCGACGAACCTTAGTTGCTGACAGTGGTTTTTTTGAAGTGTTCCTGAGCCCATGCGGTGATATCCTTTACAAACTGATGTCGCTATGACAGTTCCACGCTGGGAATCACTGAGCTCCTGAGAGCGGCCCATTCTTTCACAAATGTTTGTAGAAACAGTCTCCATGCCTTAGTGCTTGATTGTATACACCTGTGGCCGGGCCAAGTGATTTATTTATTTATTTACATTTATTGATTAGGACAGCTGATTCTGATCATTTGGATGGCCAAATACTTTTGCCAATATAGTGTATGTTGCTCCAAAACCAGTACCTTTCAGCATTAATGGTGCCTTCACAGTTAGTTACCCATGCCTTGGGCACTAATACACCCCCATACCATCACAGATGCCGGCTTTTGAACTTTGCGCCTATAACAATCCGGATGGTTCTTTTCCTCTTTGGTCCGGAGGACACGACGTCCACAGCATCAGTCCATCTTCCGGGTGTTGTTGATAAATGGCTTTCCCTTTGCATAGTACAGTTTTTCTCTTGCACTTACAGATGTAGCGACAAACAGTGACAGTGGTTTTCCGAAGTGTTCCTGAACCCATGTGGTGATATCCTTCACACACTGATGTCGCTTTTCGATGCAGTACCGCATGAGGGATCGAAAGTCCGTAATATCATCGCTCACATAATAATGTAGCGTTGGACGGCTTTAACAATGGTCTTTACTTGAAGATGTAAAGATATGCTGACACACTGTGTCTGTGTTTTTTTTAGCTGGTTGAATGATAACGCAAGGCATACTTGATCAAAAGCCATACAGGTTACACTGAGGGTGGCCGTATAAACAACTTTAACACTGTTACAAATATGCGCCACACTGTGAACCCACACCAAACAAGAATGACAAACACATTTCGGGAGAACATCGTAACACAACATAAACACAACAGAACAAATACCCAGAATCCCTTGCAGCACTAACTCTTCCAGGATGCTACAATATACACCCCCCGCTACTCCCTACGCCCCCCACCTCAACCCCGCCCACCTCAACCTCCTCATGCTCTCTCAGGGAGAGCATGTCCCAAATTCCAAGCTGCTGTTTTGAGGCATGTAAAAAAAAATTATGCACTTTGTGACTTCAATAATAAATATGGCAGTGCCATGTTGGCATTTTTTTTCCCCATAACTTGAGTTGATTTATTTTGGAAAACCTTGTTGCATTGTTTAATGCATCACAACAAAATTAGGCATAATAATGAGTAAATTCCACGACTGGAGATATCGGTATCGGTTGATATCGGAATCGGTAATTAAGAGTTGGAATCTCGCATATCGGCAAAAAAAGCCATTATCGGACATCCCTATTTGCAATAGCTCGTTGAGAAATGTTGTTCTTAAACTGTTGGACAATTTGCACACGCATTTGTTGACAAAGTGGTGACC
>NC_084567.2:35645000-35687500 GCF_033978685.3 Nerophis lumbriciformis | reverse complement strand
TCTCCGAAAGCCAGCGCAAACAAGCTAGCAAGCTAAGGAGTTTGACGCCAATATATTTCTTGTAAAGTGTATAAAAACGAATATGGAAGCTGGACAAATAAGATGCCAAAAACCCACCACTTTCATGTGGTATTAGACAGAAAGGAGGAACTTTTCTTCTCCTCCATTTGAAAACGTGGACGTTATCATCACTACTGTCTGATTACAATCAACGCAAGTCATCAGAATCAGGTAATACACCAACTTATATTCTTGTCTTCATGAAAGAAAGGAATCTATATGTGTTAAACATGCATGTATATTCATTAAAACACCTTTAACATGTAAACAAAAACAGCAAAATAAATACATATAAATTATATACTGTATATATCAATGTATATATATATATATATATATATATATATATATATATATATATATATATATATATATATATATATATATATATATATATATATATATATATACATATATATACTATATATATATATATATATATATATATATATATATATATATGATATGAGTGTGTATGTTACTCATCAGTTACTCAGTACTTGAGTAGTTTTTTCACAACATACTTTTTACTTTTACTCAAGTAAATATTTGGGTGACTACTCCTTACTTTTACTTGAGTAATAAATCTCTAAAGTAACAGTACTCTTGCTTGAGTACAATTTCTGGCTACTCTACCCACCTCTGTATATATATATATATATATATATATATATATATATATATATATATATATATATATATATATATATTGTCTCTGCGTTAAACTGCTGAACGACTACCCAACCAAATTGTTGGGGGAAGTAACTCCCTACTAACCCACCAGTGCCCCCATGGAAATCCCCCCCTCTACCTCAAAGAACTACTCACCCCATAATCCTCCACACAACACCTCCGCTCCGAACAGGCTAACCTCACCCAACCTCCGAGGACAAAGCTACGAACAGTGGGAGAACGGGCTTTCTGCTCCGCCGCTCCCAGTCTGTGGAACGCTCTCCCTGACCACCTGAGGGCACCACGGACTGTGGATGCTTTTAAAAAAGGCTTAAAAACCCTTCTTTTTAAAAAAGCCTTTTTTTTTTTTAGATATATGCATACTAGTTCTAGCTATTTGGCTGTTCTAGTTTTTATATTTATTTATTTTGTATTATCTTTTTATTTTTATTCTTTTAATACACTGTAGCACTTTGAGGTTGTTTACTCAATGTAAAGTGTTTTTTACAAATAAAATCTATTATTATTATTATTATTATTATTATTATTAACTCTGACAGTGTCGATCTAAACATGCATTCTCTTCTTGACGGGTCATTTCTGTCACACCAGAGTCGATCTAAAACCTCAAAACACTGACTAAATATATCTATCTGTTCATTCAGAGCGCTCAGATATTCCCATAGCAACCAAACATTCAAGTGCACACTTAGCAACCTTATCCTCCAGCATACATTTTAAACTGAACACGGCCAACAATGCAATTCTGAGAAATGCAGCAGATGCTTGAACACGAGTACAAAAACCTGTAGGAGTAAAACAACACCATTAGTTCTCGGTGCGCAACAAGGAGACAAGAACAGAGTTTTACATCTGTAAAATATATTTTTCCTCAACATTTTTTAGCGTGAAGTCAGCACTAATTGTACTTGTACCTAGTATTATATAAAACTGAAATGGTTTACCTATGATTATCTTACATCTCCATGGCCAGTTTTTCATCTGCTTCTGTTCAGGGTCACTACTAACCCCCCCTCCGGGCGACTGGTACAATAGATGTCGAGTGGATCTAACATAATATTGTGAGCGTCCAGTCCATAGTGGATCTAACATAATAGTGAGAGTCCAGTCCATAGTGGATCTAACATAATAGTGAGAGTCCAGTCCATAGTGGATCTAACATAATAGTGAGAGTCCAGTCCATAGTGGATCTAACATAATAGTGAGAGTCCAGTCCATAGTGGATCTAACATAATAGTGAGAGTCCAGTCCATAGTGGATCTAACATAATAGTGAGAGTCCAGTCCATAGTGGATCTAACATAATAGTGAGAGTCCAGTCCATAGTGGATCTAACATAATAGTGAGAGTCCAGTCCATAGTGGATCTAACATAATAGTGAGAGTCCAGTCCATAGCGGATCTAACATAATAGTGAGAGTCCAGTCCATAGTAGATCTAACATAATATTGTGAGAGTCCAGTCCATAGTGGATCTAACATAATAGTGAGAGTCCAGTCCATAGTGGATCTAACATAATAGTGAGAGTCCAGTCCATAGTGGATCTAACATAATAGTGAGAGTCCAGTCCATAGTGGATCTAACATAATAGTGAGAGTCCAGTCCATAGTGGATCAAACATAATAGTGAGAGTTCAGTCCATAGTGGATCTAACATAATAGTGAGAGTCCAGTCCATAGAGGATCTAACATAATAGTGAGAGTCCAGTCCGTAGTGGATCTAACATAATAGTGAGAGTCCAGTCCATAGTGGATCTAACATAATGGTGAGAGTCCAGTCCATAGTGGATCTAACATAATAGTGAGAGTTCAGTCCATAGTGGATCTAACATAATAGTGAGAGTCCAGTCCATAGAGGATCTAACATAATAGTGAGAGTCCAGTCCGTAGTGGATCTAACATAATAGTGAGAGTCCAGTCCATAGTGGATCTAACATAATGGTGAGAGTCCAGTCCATAGTGGATCTAACATAATAGTGAGAGTTCAGTCCATAGTGGATCTAACATAATAGTGAGAGTCCAGTCCATAGAGGATCTAACATAATAGTGAGAGTCCAGTCCGTAGTGGATCTAACATAATAGTGAGAGTCCAGTCCATAGTGGATCTAACATAATGGTGAGAGTCCAGTCCATAGTGGCCTGGGAACGCTTTGGGATTCCCCGGGAGAAGCTGGACGAAGTGGCTGGGGAGAGGAAAGTCTGAGCTTCCCTGCTTAGGCTGCTGCCTCCGCGACCCGGCATCGGATAAGCTGAAGAAGATGGATTGATTTAGATAATCGGATATTCAAAATTAACTTGGGAACTCCTGCAGCCCAGATTTCTTATTAAACTCATGATGTCTGGCGGGCCAAACTGAAGCTGCCGCAGTTTGGACACCCCTAGTCTAACAAGTGACGGTGAAGAATGGCGGTGAGTGCATCATGCATGTTTGGGCTACAGTTGCAGCATGACTTAACCAGGATAGTGACAGTAAGAGCAGATGTGACTCATAGCTGCACTGCAGCACACCCGCCACCATGCAGCCCATAATCAAATCATTATCATGCAGGCAGGGAGCTCCACCGTGGAGCTCCCTGCCTGTGAATCAGAGGGCTGGAACTGTTTAGTTTACTCTTTAACATCACCGGGCATGAAACATTTTGACACTGCATTCTTTTTACGGGTGCATTGTTTTCTGTGTTAATACCTGCATGACATCTCTTTATACAACAGTGTTTGGCAGTATTTCTGCCACGTCATCCACTCTCCATGGAGGGAGTCCTTTTTGGGTCAGTGCCTTCTGGGCCGCCCACCTGCAATTGTTGCAGGTCATCCCCGTCTTCTGTATTCCTCGAAAGAAGCGCTGCCTTATCCTAAACCTGCGTGGTCCCCTGCCAAGATTTAAATAGTGCTTTAGTCTAATCAGCAGGTATCCTTGCATCGACTGTCACTGAAGTAATCATTTAATCTGCAGTATATGTGACTATTAGGGGAGAGTAAAGGCTGCTGTATAGAGATGTCCGATATGCCGATATTATCGGCCGATAAATGCGTTAAAATGTAATATCGGAATTTATCGGTATCGTTTTTTTAATTATCGGTATCGTTTTTTTTTTGTTTTTTTTTATTTATTTTTTTAATGTTTTTTTTATTAAATCAACATAAAAAACACAAGATACACTTACAATTAGTGCACCAACCCAAAAAACCTCCCTCCCCCCATTTACACTCATTCACACAAAAGGGTTGTTTCTTTCTGTTATTAAAGGTGTCATGTCTGTGTAATCATGTTTTGTTTTAAGTCATGTTTTGTTTGGTTTCTGGCTTTTCACTCCCTTGTCTTGTTTGCATGATTACCCATTAGTTTCACCTGTTCCACGTTTGGACTCATTGTGCACTCTTGTTTGTCACCATAGCAACCATTAGTTTTCACCTGTCACGTCACGCACCTGTTTTCGTTAATCATGTCTGTAGTATTTAAGTTCAGTGTTTTTCGGTTTGTCTTTCTGACGACCTCACCACATTTATGCTCTGTCCATGCCTGTTACTTCTTTCCATGTCAATTCCTCAAGCAACTATTTCTGTCCAAGCCAAGTAAGTTTTTGTTCCATGTTTATAGTCTTTTTGGTTTCATAGTTTGTTCTCCGCCATTGTGCGTGTTTTTTGTTTGTACTTTTTTGCTATAGTCTTTTGGTTTCATAGTTTATTCTCCGCCTCTGTGCGCGCTTTTTGTTTATTCCTTTTTTTTGATAAATATAAATAAATCATGTACCTTCATTCCCGTCTCGCCCGTGCCAACTTTCCGTTGCATCCCGGAAAAGCAAACACCCAGGACCAAGTCATGACAAAAGGGGAACATTATCACAATTTCAGAAGGGTTAAAACCATTAAAAATCAGTTCCCAGTGGCTTATTATGTTTTTCGAAGTTTTTTTCAACATTTTACCCATCACGCAATATCCCTAAAAAAAGTTTCAAAGTGCCTGATTTTAACCATCGTTATATACACCCGTCCATTTTCCTGTGACGTCACATAGTGATGCCAACACAAACAAAAATGGCGGAAAGAACAGCAAGCTATAGCGACATTAGCTCGGATTCAGACTCGGATTTCAGCGGCTTAAGCGATTCAACAGATTACGCATGTATTGAAACGGATGGTTGTAGTGTGGAGGCAGGTAGCGAAAACAAAATTGAAGAAGAAACTGAAGCTATTGAGCCACATCGGTTTGAACCGTATGCAAGCGAAACCGACGAAAACGACACGACAGCCAGCGACACGGGAGAAAGCGAGGACGAATTCGGCGATCGCCTTCTAACCAACGATTGGTATGTGTTTGTTTGGCATTAAAGGAAACTAACAACTATGAACTAGGTTTACAGCATATGAAATACATTTGGCAACAACATGCACTTTGAGAGTGCAGACAGTCCAATTTTCATCAATTAATATATTCTGTAGACATACCCTCATCCGCGCTCTTTTCCTGAAAGCTGATCTGTCCAGTTTTGGAGTTGATGTCAGCAGGCCAGGGAAGCTAGGGTCGATAGGGGGTTTAGCTCGCTCGTCTGCGGGAACAAACTGCCGCCATTGCTTGCCGTGCTAGCGAGGTCCTTTGTCCCTGAATTGCTCACACACTCCGGCAGATTCAATGGGGTCTGGCGGCAGATTTCTTTGACTTTATCGTTGGAAATGCATCTGCTTTGAGTGTCGCAGGATATCCACACATTCTTGCCATCTCTGTCGTAGCACAGCTTTCGTCGGTAAAGTGTGCGGAACAAACGTCCAATTTCTTGCCACTTTCGCAACTTTGGGCCACTGGTGCAACTTGAATCCGTCCCTGTTGGTGTTGTTACACCCTCCGACAACACACCGACGAGGCATGATGTCTCCAAGGTACGGAAAACAGTCGAAAAAACGGAAAATAACAGAGCTGATTTGACTCGGTGTTTGAGAAAATGGCGGATTGCTTCCCGATGTGACGCCACGTTGTGACGTCATTGCTCCGAGAGCGAATATTAGAAAGGCGTTTAATTCGCCAAAATTCACCCATTTGGAGTTCGGAAATATATGGTCTTTTTTCTGCAACATCAAGGTATATATTGACGCTTACATAGGTCTGGTGATAATGTTCCCCTTTAATATTCTGGTTCCTACATTATATATCAATATATATCAATATAGTCTGCAAGGGATACAGTCCGTAAGCACACAGGATTGTGCGTGCTGCTGGTCCACTAATAGTACTAACCTTTAACAGTTAATTTTACTAATTTTCATTAATTACTAGTTTCTATGTAACTGTTTTTATATTGTTTTACTGTATTTTTTATTCAAGAAAATGTTTTTAATTTATTCATCTTATTTTACTAATTAAAAAAAAAAAAGTACCTTATCTTCACCATACCTGGTTGTCCAAATTAGGAATAATAATGTGTTAATTCCACGACTGTATATATCAGTATCGGTTGATATCGGTATCGGTTGATATCGGTTTTTTATTAGTTTCTATGTAATTGTTTTTATATTGTTTTACTTTCTTTTTTTATTCAAGAATTTTTTATTTATTTATTTATCTTATTTTATTTTATTTTATTTTTTTTAAAGTACCTTATCTTCACCATACCTGGTTGTCCAAATTAGGCATAATAATGTGTTAATTCCACGACTGTATATATCGGTTAAAATCGGTATCGGTTGATTTCGGTATCGGTAATTAAAGAGTTGGACAATATCGGAATATCGGATACCGGCAAAAAGCCATTATCGGACATCCCTACTGCTATACTAAATTTTGTGCTTACAGTAAGTTTTTCCATGTTGCCATACACATTTATTTTTTAAATTTCTTATACATTAAATACTTTGATTTTAATCTTGGAGCATGCACCTTACTCTTACTGCAATAAACAACAAATGCCAGTAAAAACACTTAGAAGCACAAGGACAAAGTAAGCACTAATAAAGTTAAACTATTACCGTATTTTTCGGACTATAAGGCACACTTAAAATCCTTTCATTTTCTCAAAACTCGACAGTGCATCTAATGTACAGAATAATTATTGATTGAAGCTATTTTATTTGGTACATGGTGTAATGATAAATGTGACCAGTAGATGGCAGTCACACATAAGAGATACGTGTAGACAGCAATATGACTCAAGTAAACAACACCAACATTTTATATGTTCCATTGAAAATATAGAACATTACACACGGCGCTCAAAAATTCATCAAAATGTTTTAGTACGACTTTGGTAAGCTATGAAGCCGCACCACTTGATGGATTGTACTGTGCTTCAACATAGGAGTATTATTATGGTGTGTGTATAAGGTAAGACATATTATCTGGCGTTTTGTTTCGCAATGTTATGCAAAAGCAACTTTTCTTACCTTCTGATTGTCATGATCCGTGGTCCGGATCATGTTTTTGTTATGTTCTGTTAGTTTTAGACTCCAATAGTTCCTGTTTTTGTGCACCCTTGTTTGTTTTAGTTACCATGGCGACTTATTAGTTTCACCTGCCTCTGGTGTTCGGGACACGCACTTGCTCTAATCAAGAGACCACTATTTAAGCCTGTCTTTGCCAGTCAGTCGTCCTGGCGTCATTGCTTGTTCATGCTGCTCGTTTTCATGTCCGATTCCAAGTTTATGCTAGTTGTTCGATTCATGCCGTTTCCACGTAAGTTTTAGTTGTTCCATGCCATAGTCCACGTTTTGCTTGTTAGCTTCTCGTGTGAACGGCACACTTTTCTTTTGTTTGGTTCCAGTCTTTGTGATGTGTAGGATTAATTGAGAATATAAATATATTCCTACCTGCAAGTCTTGTCTGGAATAGTCCGTTTGCATGCCGGAAGATCTGTATTTGAGATCTTCATAAGTCCTGAAAATTTGCGTGCATCCTCCCTTGTAGTCCGTGCCGACACCGTAGTTGATAAGCTTCTTATTTTTCTCTATCTTCTTGTTATGGGACATTCATCCTCTGCTGTTGCCATTTCTGATATAAAGTAGTGTAAAGTTCTTACTTATATCTGTCAGTAAACTCACCATGAAAGCGCTAAAACATACCGGTGTAGTGAGTTTACATTATTCACTCAAAAAACTTTAGTTATTAGAGAGTTCCGGTCGGACGTTTTTTTCACGGGACACATTTCCGGCCTTGTTGTTGCACTAGTGAGCCACTGATGAGAAGATGCTGCTCCGTTATTGATTGAAGTAAAGTCTGAATGTCATTAAAACAGTTAGCGCCATCTTTTGACTCTTCTTCCACCCCCGTCCTTGCACGCTACACCGCTACAAGATAATCTATGCAACATTTTGACCAAAGAACCACCATTACATGTTATGTAGACCACAAGGAAGTGTTTTATATCATACTTGCCAACCCTGAGACCTCCGATTTCGGGAGGTGGGGTGTGGGGGGTGGGGGTGGGGGTGTGTGGTCGGGGGTGGGGCGGGGGGCGTGGTTAAGATATATATATATATAAGAAATACTTGACTTTCAGTGAATTCTAGCTATATATATATTTTTTTATTACATATATATATATATATATATATATATATATATATATATATATATATATGTATATATATATATATATATATATATATAAATAAATAAAAGACATACTTGAATTTCAGTATTCATTTATTTACACATATACACACACATAACACTCATCTACTCATTGTTGAGTTAAGGGTTGAATTGTCCATCCTTGTTCTATTCTCTGTCACTATTTCAGAACACACACATTATACAAATATACATTATAAAATCAATAAGAAAACGGGAGCTCTAATTTGGGAGTCTGAATTAGGATCAGAAGTTCCTATATAAACATTGCGCACTCACGTCGCCTTTTTGTATTGATTACTGCAGCTGTGCACTGGATTCATTCACAAATACAAACTACAACTCACAAACACTTTAGAGTTAGGCTCCACCATCAGAATGTGTACTTAAACGTATAAAGATCACATGGATATTATTCAGTGAGTTGATTCACCAAAACTAACCTGTTAAACAGGAGGAAAAAGCACACAGGACGTTTCAATTGTTCACAGACTAGTCGCACTCATCAGAATGACAAGACACTTCCGGTCTGCAGGTGATAGCATTCAATTGGGAAGAAACGCCCTACTGCCCCCTACTGACCAATGTGAATACTGATAAATGTGAAATGACAGCTCCAAAAACGAATTCAAACCACAAAATAAAATAAATATATCAACACAAAAATGTGACACATTATGGGTGGGTCACATATGCATGTACAGTAGATGGCAGTATTGTCCTGTTTAAAAGCGTCACAACATTGCTGTTTATGGCAGACGAACTGCTTTACGGTAGACGAAAATTTGACTGCTGTTGTTGTGTGTTGTTACCGCGCTGGGAGGACGTTAATGATACTACCTAACAATAAACCCACATAAGAAACCAAGAACTCGCCCTCCATCATTAGCTGTTTAAATTGTGGGAAAGCGGACGTGTGAACAGGCTGTCAACACGTCACTCAGGTCCGCATGGAGCTGGAGGGGGCGTGGCCTCCAGCTCGGCCTGATTTTCGGGAGAAAATTTGTCCCGGGAGGTTTTCGGGAGAGGCGCTGAATTTCGGGAGGGTTGGCAAGTATGTTTTATATTTAGAAAAAAATAATAATAATATGACCCCTTTAATGTGCCCTATAATCCGGTCCGCCGTTTGTATGGAAATAGACCTGACTAGACCCGCTCATCGGCAGTGCGCCTTATAATCCGGTGCGCCCTATGGTCCGGAAAGTACGATACATATTACTTGGCCTAAGTGTAATATGAATAATGGTAAATATCCACTTGCTTAATAAAACAAGCTACTGTTTGGCGCATCAACACTATGCTCGCATGCATGCTCAGGTGTATAATGTAGTAATTAGGACAATTAGGTGGAGTAAGGAGCTTAGGATCAAATCCACGTGAAATGCTAAATCTGATAAGAGGTTTGGCCATGAAGATGTCAAAGCTAAACCACACATTGGAGTGTAAGTTGGTCAACTGGTGCCAGAGAGGCTACATTAGCTCCATGAGCGTATCTGCAGGCCTGTCCATAAACGTAGTCTTTCACAGGTGGAGTAGGTTCTGGTTCTCTAGAGCAGTGTTGTTCAACCTTTTTTGAGCCAAGGCACATTTTTTTATTGAAAAAACAAGGAGGCACACCACCAGCAGAAACGTTAAAAAATGAAACTCCACCAGGTTGTCTTTTTTTTTTTTTTCTTTTTCTGTGTGTAGTGCTTTAGTTCCTGGCTTGCGCTGTTATTTTGGTGGCTTTTCCTGTTTTGTTGTTTTCCTGTAGCAGCTTCACACCTTCCTTTGAGTGCTATTGCCTGACCTGCTTTGTATTGGCAAACAAGGCTATTTCAGTTGTGTGGACACCAGTGACGTGCAGTCACTAGAGGCAGGTGAGGCCCCGCCTCACCTGCCATCATGGAAAGAAAAAAAATGTAAAAGGAAAAAAAATTAATTCAATTGTTATATGTATCCAGTGATTATACTATAGAGTTATTTTCCATTTAACTTCACCAGTTTTAGATTATTTTTATTCAAAATCGCTGAATTTTCACATTTGCCGTTCAAATACTGAGAAGAGACGGTGCGGTGAACAGCAGCCAGTTGAGGCACGTCACTCAGTGCCTCAACATGGATTCCGGACTCGGCTAACTGCTGGCCTGCTGTGCAGTGAGACTGTATTGCTATATGAACTATATTATACATTTCCATAGTTTAGTTAGCTGAGGTATATAATGTACAGTGTATTTTGTCAACAACTGTATGTGTGTAACGTATTTCTTGTGCTGAGCGATCATAAAACGGCTGCGGCTCCAGTAACCCTGCCTCCTGCACCCCCGCCGTAGAATTGTTATATCAACTAAAGCCCACACTTAAACTTTCCACGTGCAAGATTGAATCTATTTAAAAAAGTTATTTCATACAAAGCCAAAAAGTGCAAAAACAATAATGTTCGTGTTGGAGGAGTTGGGAATGACTGCAGGGCCACAACATTAGGTACACCTGCAGACTGCAGGTGTATCTAATTCACAACTCCTCCAACACGAACATTATTGTTTTTGCACTTTTTGGCTTCTTATCAAATAACTTTTGTAACCTATTTTCATGGGCTTTTCTCTTTGTGACGTTAAGTTCCTGTTATGCGCTGTTATACAGTATATGCCTTGAGCTCTTATTTTGAAGGCGCTAAGAGCGGAAGTGATGTGACACGGAGTGGAGCGGAGGTTTTTGAAAGAAGGTAAATAAAGTGGTCCTCGTGTAAACTGGAGCCTCCGTGTTTATTATTTTGTAGTTTCATACAGTATAGGCGACATTTATAAACCCTCGGTTACACTTTTTTAAATAGATTCAATCTTGCACGTGGAAAGTTTAAGTGAGGGCTTTAGTTGTGGACTTCATTTATAAGTAAAGGTAAGACCATAATAACGGTTTTTTTATTAAATGTGCTTTTTTGTGTGCTACAGTTTGTATGTGTAAAGTTAAAGTTAAGTTAAAGTAGCAATGGTTGTCACACACACACTAGGTGTAATGAAATTTGTCGTCTGCATTCGACCCATCCCCTTGTTCACCCCCTGGGAGGTGAGGGGAGCAGTGGGCAGCAGCGACGCCGCACCCGAAAATCATTTTTGGTGATTTAACCCCCAATTCCAACCCTTGATGCTGAGTGCCAAGCAGGGAAGAATGCTGGTATGAGCTTTTAAACATAACCCGTTAACTGCTGCCAATCAAATGGTGAATAAGATACTCTTTAGGGTTCATATGTTTGTAAATCTGACTGTGATGAAGTCAGTGCCTCACCAGCCATCAACCTCACCGCACGTCACTGGTGGACACTATCCTTCTTTGTGGGGACATTGTTGATTGTCATGTCATGTACGGACACACACTGTAAGTCTTTGCTGTCGTCCAGCATTCTGTTTTTGTTTACTTGGTAGCCAGTTCAGTTTTACTTTTGTTTTGCATAGCCATCCCTATGCTTCAGTGCCTTTTCCTAGTGGGACTTGCATTTTGTTCATTTTTGGTTTAAGCGTAACATACCTTTTTACCTGCACGCTGTCTCCCGCTGTGCTCTGCATATTGGGATCGCGAGAAACCATCCTCGACGCGTTTCGACTTCTACAAAGCAATGAACTACCTGAGCCACCTCCTGACATGGAGTATTACATGGTTACCCTGCCGAGCTCTATACAGCACAGACACTAAACAACGGCACATTATTTGCAGATTATGATTATTGATTAGCAAATCATATTTTTTGGACCAATTAGCGCACAGTGGTTGAAAAACACTGCTCTAGAGAGCCTGAACAGGATGTAGTTGAAAACGCTCCTCAACTCAAAACCGAAGTGAATTGGGTTTGAGCTGAATTGATCTCCTGCCTTTTCAAAGCAGACTCAAATCTGCGAGGAGCTGAGAGTTTTTAACAAGACAGAATACAGGAAAAGTTGTTGTTCTACCTTTAAGGTACTCAAAGCGCTTTGACACTATTTCCACATTCACCCATTCACACACTCATTCACACACTGATGGCGGGAGCTGCCATGCAAGGTGCTAACCACGACCCATCAGGAGCAAGGGTGAAGTGTCTTGCTCAAGGACACAATGGATGTGACTAGGATGGTAGAAGCTGGGGATTGAACCAGGAACACTCAGGTTGCTGACAGGGCCACTCTCCCAACCGCGCCACGCCACCCGTTTAGTTGGTTAGCTCTGCAAGTGTTCATTTTATATACCATGTTAGGTTTAATGGTTTGAGTTTACTTCTAACATGCATACAATTTAGTGTTGTACGGTATACCGGTACTAGTATAGTATCGCGGTACTAATGAATCAAAAACTGTACTAAACTCTGTTTGAAAAGTACCAATTCACCATCATAATAATAATAATAATAAATTTTATTTGTAAAAGCACTTTACATTGAACAAAAAATCTCAAAGTGCTACAGTGCATTTAAAAAAACAAAAAAAACAAAAAACAAAGCTACAACAACAAATAGCTGCCTCCAACGAGTAAAATAAATAGTATAATTAAACAAAAACTAGAACAGCCTAATAGCTAGAACTAGCACACATAAATCTATCAAAAGGATTTTTTAGGCCAATTTTTTTGTTTTTTACAGGCCGTCGTGACATTGCTGGTTTTACGAGCAGAGGAGCATGTTCGGCAGCGCACAATCACAGAGTACTTACAAGCAGACACGGTGTGTCGACAGAAAACTAAAAACTGATGACAAAGATGAAGCTATAACACTGAAACGCCCACAGAAAGAGTTGCTTTAAAACACGGATAGCTAGCTAGCAGCTAACGTCCATTCACAGTCTGCAGTGTTTTAGCTACTTCTAAATCACTAATCTTCACCTCCATGGCGACAAATAAAGTACGTTTCTTACAAGTATTATCCTTGCAAGACGAGGAATACTCCACTACACACCGTAGGAGGATACAATAGTTCACCGGCGTCACAATGTAAACAAACGCCATGGGTGGATCTACACCTCACATCCACTGTAATGATACCAAGTACAGGAGCGTACTACTATGATTACATCGGTATTTTTGTAGGATTACAAAATCTTGTTTCTTTTTTTTATTTATTTATATAATGTTTATAAACTCAGTAAATACGTCCCTGGACACATGATAACTTAAATTATGACCATTGTATGATCCTGTAACGACTTGGTATCGGATCGATACCCAAATTTGTGGTCTCATCCAAAACGAATGTAAAGTATCCAAACAACAGAAGAATAAGTGTCACGTGGGGGTCGCATGTTACTGCGGGGTTCGTTCTCCCGGGATGCAGACGGACCACTCCGGACGAAGCGTGCAGGTAGGAAATGATTTATTGCTCATAAATCAAACACGGAAATACAAGCAGACCGAAAACAAACAAAAGGATGCGTGTCGATCGCACGCAGAAGCTAAGGTAACTACTTAAAGGCCTACTGAAACCCACTACTACCGACCACGCGGTCTGATAGTTTATATATCAATGATGAAATCTTAACATTGCAACACATGTTAAGATTATTGCCACATTTTTGCTGAAAGGATTTAGTAGAGAACATCGACGATAAAGTTTGCAACTTTTGGTCGCTGATAAAAAAAGCCTTGCCTGTACCGGAAGTAGCAGACGAGTAGCGTGACGTCACAGGTTGTGGAGCTCCTCACATCTGCACATTGTTTACAATCATGGCCACCAGCAGCGAGAGCGATTCGGACCGAGAAAGCGACGATTTCCCCATTAATTTGAGCAAGGATGAAAGATTCGTGGATGAGGAAAGTGAGAGTGAAGGACTAGAGGGCAGTGGGAGCGATTCAGATAGGGAAGATGCTGTGAGAGGCGGGTAGGACCTGATATTCAGCTGGGAATGACTAAAACAGTAAATAAACACAAGACATATATATACTCTATTAGCCACAACACAACCAGGCTTATATTTAATATGCCACAAATTAATCCCGCATAACAAACATCTCCCCCCTCCCGTCCATATAACCCGCCAATACAACTCAAACACCTGCACAACACACTCAATCCCACAGCCCAAAGTACCGTTCACCTCCCCAAAGTTCCTACAGCACATATATTTCCCGAAAGTCCCCAAAGTTACGTACGTGACATGCACATAGCGGCACGCACGTACGGGCAAGCGATCAAATGTTTGGAAGCGTACTCACGGTACCGTGTCTGGGTATCCAACTCAAAGTCCTCCTGGTAAGAGTCTCTGTTGTCCCAGTTCTCCACAGGCCAATGGTAAAGATTGACTGTCATCTTTCGGGAATTAAACAATGAAACACCGGCTGTGTTTGTGTTGCTGTAGCCGCCCGCAATACACCGCTTCCCACCTACAGCTTTCTTCTTTGCTGTCTCCATTGTTCATTGAACAAATTACAAAAAGATTCACCAACACAGATGTCCAGAATACTGTGGAATTTTGCGACGAAACAGACGACTTAATAGCTGGCCACCATGCTGTCCCAAAATGTCCTCTACAATCCGTGACTTCACGCGCAGGCGTCATCATACCGAGACGTTTTCAGCAGGATATTTCGCGCGAAATTTAAAATTGCACTTTAGTAAGCTAACCCGGCCGTATTGGCATATGTTGCAATGTTAAGATTTCATCATTGATATATAAACTATCAGACTGCGTGGTCGGTAGTAGTGGGTTTCAGTAGGCCTTTAATCTTACTTAGATTTAAATTTTTGCAGTACGTATATTGACGACAACCATTTAGTGAAAACGATGCAGAGCTCACATTCAAAAGACGGACTGAACTCCGCAGTACCATTGTGGGAAACGACTACAATGCCTTGGAAAAAAGTACATTTCTACATAAGAACGTACTCCGCCAAGCTCAGCGTAGTTCCGGTGAATAAAACCACGTCCCTGGTCTTCAACAGCAGAGAATGCTAAAGTTGGACTACAATGTTTTTATCTCGTTGCCTAACCGTATTGCTGATTCATCATATTATGTATGTATTTTTTGTACGCTTTAAAAAAAAAAAAAAAAAAAAAAGAATAGCTTGGGTCTCTCAGGGCCGTGCATACTTTCATAGGCTTGGATGAAGAGTGATTTTTTTTTTTTTTTTTTTTTTTTTTCCAGGACTCACATCCCACATTAAATTCAAGAGCATAAATCAACCTTCACTGACAAGCGTTGAGCTGGGTTTTTTTTTTTTTTTTTTTTTTTTTTTTTTTGCGAACAGAGGCTGAGTGATTTGGTGGTAGACGGAGAGAGTGTCAGACCAACACAGACAGGTCATTTCCTATCCACGCAGGGGGGCCAAAGAAGCCGACTCAGCAGTCCTGAATTCAGATGATGACAGCTGTGGATGCACCCGGGCCGGGTTCTTCCGCAAGGCCATTCCTCTTCATCAGCCTCTCAGATGGAGAGTTCAGTCCACTCAGCACAACAACTCAAACTGTTGCTCCTCTTTCTTTCGTTATTTTCCCACGGAGCAACGAGTTCGTGTTTGACCGAGAACAAATAGGAAGATTATCCCTGCCGAGTTCATGCGACGCATGTAACCGCACAGCAAAAAGTCAGTGTTCAAAAACAAGACAAAAAAAATACAAAAATTAGTTTTTTTTTATTTGAACTAAGCAAAATTATCTGCCAATAAAACAAGAAAATTTGGCTTGTCAAGACTTTCCAAAACAAGTAAAATTAGCTAACTTCAATGAACCAAAAAATACCTTAAAATAAGTATATTCTCACTAATAAGTGCACTTTTCTTGGTAGAAAAAAAGAGACCTTTTTGCTCAATATGTTGAAAAATATTCTTAAATGAAGTAAATGCTAGTGCCATTATCTTGACATAATGATATGCGCTCGGCATTACTTTTCTTAAAACCAGCAAACTTATACTAAAAACTAATTTATTGTTCTTAATGGAAAGGCAACAAGGCAACCGCTTGTTACTCTCGGGGTCTCCTAGCCCAGGGGTCGGCAACCCGCGGCTCCGGAGCCGCATGCGGCTCTTTGATCACGCTGATGCGGCTCAGCAGCTCACTTGCTGAACCCCCCAATTTTCCCGTGAGACTTCCGGATTTTAGTGCCTCTCGCAGAAAACTGCCGGAATTAATATTCATCGCTTTTTACCCTTACGGTTATAATAAGGGCGTGCCATGATGGTACAACATTTGGCGCCCTCTACAATCTGTATTAACAGCGTGCCAGCCCAATACTTGTTATACAATATACATCTTCTGCTTGCAAGGCATACTTGGTCAACAGCCACACAGGTTACACTGACGGTGGTCATATAAAACAACTTTAACACTCTTACTAATAATGCACCACACTTTGAACCAAAACCAAACAAGAATGACAAACACATTTCGGGAGAACATCTGCACCTTAACACAACAGAACAAACACCCAGAATCCCATGCAGCCCTGACTCTTCCGGGCTACCTTATACACCCCTGCTACCACCAAACCCCGCCCCCACCCCAACCCTGCTCCCTCACACATCAACCCCCCCCCCCCCTCTGTGCGTCGGTTGAGGTGGGCAGGGTTTGGTAGCGGGGGGTGTATAATGCATCCCGGAAGAGTTAGGGCTGCATGGGATTCTGGGTATTTGTCCTGTTGTGTTTATGTTGTGTTACGGTGCAGATGTTCCCCCGAAATGTGTTTGTCATTCTTGTTTGGTGTGGGTTCACAGTGTGGCGCATTATTAGTAAGAGTGTTAAAGTTTTATTTTTTATACCGCCACCGTCAGTGTGACCTGTGTGGTTGTTGACCAAGTATGCCTTGCTGTCACCTACGTGAGCAAGCGGAAGCCCCATGTGACGGGTGGTTGATCAGGCACGCTGGCCGTAGTGGGTGCTATATACTGTACCATCACGGCGCGCATGACGCTGAGCCGTTCATTTAAAACCCGCGTGCCGCACCAGTTTTCAAATTCCACATAAAGGTGTGGGCAACGTGTCTGAGAACCCTGGTTTATACAAAGCAAATAAAAAACTTTGTATACAGTGTTATTTCATTTAAAATTTCAAAAAAATTTTGCGGCTCCCATTGTTTTCTACAATTTGTGAAACTGGTCAAAATGGCTCTTTGACTGGTAAAGGTTGCCAACCCCTGTCCTAGCCGCTCAGGCAAATCATATTGTCTAAAAATGCATTTTTCCATGGATAACATGACATCATCGCGCCAAGTGCGTGCTCTTTCAGTCAATTAGTGCGCATATATACAGCCCAAAAATGTTTTTATTGTAATTTTGAAGAATTCATCTGAATGTGCATGAACTATTTCTGTTCAAACATGTTAAATGTTTCAATATTAACTGTCAGTTTACTATACTGTGCCAACTGTACTACTTTATTAGTACGTATTTTCTATTGTTTCATTGAAAATAAAACAGCAAAGTCCATTTGGCTGTCATCTGTTTTAATTATGAGCAATGTTCCCTCTAAGGTGTGCGCCTGTGCAATTGCGCATTGCTCAAGCGTCCTCTGCGCACGGCAATTCTATGCCACGCACAAAATCAAATGAAAAAAATAAGCGCATAACAATTTTCGACACACGGACACGACAGAGAAAACAGTTTTCGTCATCATTGTTCAAGTATTGTAACGTCTGTCGAGGCGCTTTGAGGACAAGAATTCCATCCATCACTTTACTGAGCAAAATTCTTTATTGTCGGCCATAAACACATCACCAAAACATTAGTAAAAAAAATGATACCTAGCAAAAGTGGTCATTTTCTGCAGTACGAACCAGACCAAAAGCAACTTTGTTATATCAACAGCAGCCGCTCGCTCTTTCTCACTTGCGCCAACACATGCACATATGGCACTTAGCCAGTGATGCGTTTACAGCCACACAAAAAGTCGGACAACTCCAACACCACACATAAAGTGTCATTCCAGGTCGTTACACTATGATTTACAAATCAAATGTGTGCTTATTCTAGTGTCATTTATTAGGAATCTTAATTTATAAATATTAATCATGAAATGCTGTTAGTATATTAAATAAATACTAAAAAAAATATATTTTTTAGAAACAGGAAGTTGCAGGAATGTACACATGATCCCTTGCTTACATCTCATTGTGCAACATGTGAATGTTTTAATGGGAACTAAATGCAATGTCTGAAAGGGGTACACATTATTTTACTCAATATAGGTCATCAAATCTCAGCAACAAGCTGTAATATCTTACTGAGATCATTTAGGACCAAAACACTTAAAACAAGTAAAACACTCTAACATAAAATCTGCTTAGTAGGAAGAATTATCTTAATCAGACAGAAAATAAGCAAATATCACCCTTATTTGAGATATTTAACCTTAATTAGATTTCAGTTTTTGCAGTGCGGTTCGTCCTCTCCCGCCGCTCCTGTTGCTCGCCAACGCTGTAGAACACTCCTGTAAATTGCACGGCGAAATTTTCCTGAATAACAAGTGCCGGCTGCTCGTATGGAATTCAAATTACGGTCAACCTCAGTTTTCACGGAAGCGGTTAAATTCAAAAGGTCAACATGAACAAGGTCTAATTTCCCTGAGCAATCACATTTACGCTTTGAGAGGCAATTCTTACATTTTCTTTTTAGCTCCTTTTTAAAAGCACAGTATACTCCGGGCTCTTCAGATACAATAAATTATAGTACCGTATTTTCCGGAACATAGGTCGCACCGGATTATAAGGCGCACTGTCGATGAGCGGGTCTAGTCAGGTCTATTTTCATACAAAAGGCTCACCGGATTATAGGGCGCATTAAAATGGTTATATTATCAATCAATCTCAGATCCCACATCAGGGCAAGGAAAAACTCAACTCAATGGGACAATGAGAAACCTTGTAGGGGACCGCAGATGTGGGAACCACCCCCTGGGCAACCGGTGCAATGGACGTCGAGTGGATCTAGCATAACATTGTGAGAGTCCAGTCCATAGTGGATCTAACATTATAGTGAGAGTGCAGTCCATAGTGGATCTAACATAATAGTGAGAGAGTCCAGTCCATAGTGGATCTAACATAATAGTGAGAGTCCAGTCCATAGTGGATCTAACATAATATTGCGAGAGTCCAGTCCATAGTGGATCTAACATAATAGTGAGAGTCCAGTCCATAGTGGATCTAACATAATAGTGAGAGTTCAGTCCATAGTGGATCTAACATAATAGTGAGAGTCCAGTCCATAGTGGATCTAACATTATAGTGAGAGTCCAGTCCATAATAGATCCAACATAATATTGTGAGAGTCCAGTCCATAGTGGATCCAACATAATATTGTGAGAGTCCAGTCCATAGTGGATCTAACAATATAGTGAGAGTCCAGTCCATAGTGGATCTAACATAATAGTGAGAGTCCAGTCCATAGAGGATCCAACATAATATTGTGAGAGTCCAGTCCATAGTGGATCTAACATAATAGTGAGAGTCCAGTCCATAGTGGATCTAACATAATAGTGAGAGTCCAGTCCATAGTAGATCTAACATCATAGTGTGGGAGTCCAGTCCAAAGTGGATCTAACATAATAGTGAGAGTCCAGTCCATAGTGGATCGAACATAATAGTGAGAGTCAAGTCCATAGTGGATCTAACATAATAGTGAGAGTCCAGTCCATAGTGGATCTAACATTATAGTGAGAGTCCAGTCCATAGTGGATCTAACATTATAGTGAGAGTCCAGTCCATAGTGGATCTAACATAATATTGTGAGAGTCCAGTCCATAGTGGATCTAACATAATAGTGTGAGAGTCCAGTCCATAGTGGATCTAACATAATAGTGAGAGAGTCCAGTCCACAGTGGGTCTAACATAATAGTGAGAGTTCAGTCCATAGTGGATCTAACATAATAGTGAGAGTCCAGTCCATAGTGGATCTAACATAATATTGTGAGAGTCCAGTCCATAGTGGATCCGACATGATAGTGAGAGTCCAGTCCATAGTGGGGCTAGCAGGAGACCATCCCGAGCGGAGACAAGTCAGCTGCGCAGAGACGTCCCTAACCGATGCACAGACGAGTGGTCCAACCCAGGGTCCCGATTTTGGACAACCAGCGCTTCATCCATATTACTATTTTTTTCTAAATTTAAAACACTTCCTTGTGGTCTACATAACATGTGATGGTAGTTATTTGGTCAACGCCGCCGTATAAACCAGTGGTACCCCTTGTATTCGGATGATTCGAGCGGAAATGGCGGGCATTTCCCCATTTCATCGCCGGAGCAGCTGAGCTAGCTTCTTAGCTTAGTTTCTCTTTAACTATACTTCTTAAAAACTGCCTTGCAAATATATATCTGCCAACTAATCAACGTTTTGTTCTCCTTCTTTGTAGGTCAACACTTCCCGCTTCCTGCTAAATTGCAACTTGTGATTGGATACTCACTTTGGAATGACAAGTGAGTATCCAAACACAGTCTCGTTGACATCAGGCTACCTAGATAGGCTACTGTCAACAACTTGTGATCTGATTGGCTATCGCAACTGTCTATCAACTGTATTTGTTCTCAAATTCATCCGCTAACAGATCTGCATAGCACCGCCACGGCTCAAACCAGTGAGTATCCAATCTTAGGACGCGTAAATGTCCCGTTCAACGTGAGGCCAGCTAGAAGGCCTTACTGACAACAACTAGTGATTTGATTGGCTGTCGCAGTTAGCCCCCCTCTCCTATGGATGAAGTGCTGGCTGTCCAGAGTCGGGACCCGGGGTGGACCGCTCGCCTGTGCATCAATTGGTGATGGGATGGTCTCCTGCTGGCCCCACTATGGACTGGACTCTTACTATTATGTTAGATCCACTATGGACTGGACTCTCACTATTATGTTAGATCCACCATGGACTGGACTCTCACTATTATGTTAGATCCACTATGGACTGGACTTTCACAATATTATGCTAGACCCACTCGACGTCCATTGCATCTGGTCTCTCCAAGGTTTCTCATAGTCATTCACATCGACGTCCCACTGGGTTGTGAGTTTTTCCTTGCCCTTATGTGGGATCTGAACCGAGGATGTCGTTGTGGCTTGTGCAGCCCTTTGAGACACTTGTGGTTTAGTGCTATATGAATAAACATTGATTGATTGATTGATTGATCTATCAACTGTATGTGCCAGTTCACTTAAAATGCTGCATTGTTGATTCTGAAGGACTACAAACTCTAACCTAAAAACAACAACACTGGAAGGAGCATAATATGACATGAAGAGAATATGAATACTTTTAGATATTTAGGGAAAGTAAATAAAAAATTACTTTCATCTTTAATTATGATCATGATTTCTGGTTATGTTAGGCCAGCAGAGAAGGCCTTGCTGGCCCTGACGGACCACCACTGATATAATATAAATATAACCTTACTGATCCCTTGGGCGTGTACCCTCAGAGAAATTGGCGTTCCAACAACAGCGACACTGTATAAAGTATACAGAAGACAGTGGGTCGATAGTAGAAACAATATTATCAAAGATATTATATTACCAACAATAGATACAAAAAACACTGTCCCTGTGCCACCCTATCTCAGTTAAGGCTTGATAGCACGGGGAAGAAAGGAGCTTTTAAGTCTGTTGGTTTTGCGCCTGGGGAGGGAAAACCTGTCACTGAACAGACTTCTGCGCACTGATGACGGTCCTGCATCGGGTGGCTCGCATATCTATGACAGCCAGCAGTTTGTTCAGTGATCTTTCTCTGCAACAATCACCAGGGAGTCCAGCTCAGGTGCCAATCACGGAACCGTGGCTCCAAATCCCTTCTTAAGATCGCTGTATTCCTCCTCTCGGTCGTCTCTGATACACCCTACGATGGCTGTCATCTGGGAACTTCTGAATGTAACACACATTAGAGTTGTTGTAGAAGCGTAGTCCGTGGTGTATGGAGTGAAGAGGAGGAGGCCAGAACAGTACTTTGAGTAGCTGTACATACTGTGGTTGGTCTATAGAGGTGGCTGGAGACCCAGGACACCAGTCAGGGGCAAGGCAAGTTCTGTTCAAGGCACTGGAGAACTCCTCAGATCGGAACTGCACCACTTGCCTGGGAGGATGGCGTCCTCTACACCATAGGCGCCGACCTACATTTCTGCCAGTGGGTGCTCGGACGGGCGGTAAATCTGACACTACTTTTCTGAGGATATGTCTACACTAAGCCGGATAAACCCTTAAACAAATAATTATTTAGCCTATTGAAGCCCCCTTTCAGCCACACTAAACCATTGTTTCAGATTCCCCTCCTTGGATATTTTTTACACGGGTAAGTGCGCCGTGTATTTCTTGAATCTCCGGCTCTTAGCTTTGTATGGACTCATTGATCGTTTACAAACTGAGTTCGGAGATGAAGTGAAGTCAGAAAGACCTCACCCCACACGGGAAGTGACATCAGAAAGAACGCGCCACAGCCTGCTTCATAACAACCGGAGCTAACCACTGGAAAGATGGAGGCGAGTCATCCAGACATGCCCGTGTTTCTCATTCTTCTACATGTACAGACGCTTGTTAAAGTTAAAGTTAAAGTACCAATGATTGTCACACACACACTAGGTGAGGCAAAATTATTCTCTGCATTTGACCCATCACCCTTGATCACCCCCTGGGAGGTGAGGGGAGCAGTGGGCAGCAGCAGTGGCTGCGCCCGGGAATCATTTTGGTGATTTAACCCCCAATTCCAACCCTTGATACTGAGTGCCAAGCAGGGAGGCAATGGGTCCCATTTTTATAGTCTTTGGTATGACTCGGCCGGGGTTTGAACTCACAACCTACCGATCTCAGGGCGGACACTCTAACCACTAGGCCACTGAGTAGGCTAAGTGGGAATCACACATGAAAACCTTAAGAGAAGAAAACGCACGATTGCAGCTAGTTCGGCTACAACACATCTCAGACGGCAAGAGAACTTTTAAACGTCCGAGTCAGTTGTGATTCTACTTACCGGAAAACCTCGTCCATTTGTCGATGGAGAGTCAACGAGAATGCGGGCTCCCGTGGACGTGATAAAAAAGGTAGCGTGTGCTTTGTATTACCTTTCCGTCGAGGGAAGACTACGGAAAACAGCGAATGCATTTGGACTGGCAAAGCAGACTGTATCAGTTTTTGTCCGCAATGAGTATCGCGCAGTCAACGTCTAGGTCCAGAGTGAATAAAGACACCAGAAAGGAATGGACAATGATGGTGAAGGCAAAATATATCAGATATCTAGATCCCTAGATGTTCTATCAGATTGTTTATGTGACTAATAAAGATTTCATACTAGAACACTGGATATTGTTCAGATAAGTTAAATTTTATTTAAGAACTTGCACAAAAAGCAACACTGAAAGTAACTATGACGTTCGCATTTTCCGCGCATGCGTACTGGGTCGCGTTGCGCCGGCTGACGGAAGGGTTGAGGGGGTCTTAAACGACCATTGTGTGTGTGTGGACAAGGGATAAGGTTAGGTGGGATTTACCCTGTGTCATAACGTAGATTTTCACGCAGTTTACTGCGAGTATTGTTTTCCCGGGATGCAATCGGACTAGACCAGACATCGGTAGAAGGTAGTGTCGGAGGCAGATATTTACATATATCCGTATTTAAGTGTTACTTCTTTTTATTTCATAATCATATTACAAAACAGCTAGTGTTTTTCTTCCAATTGTGGTCTTTTGGTTGTCTGCAAATACTGTGGCTAAACCTTGAGTGAGGAATGTAAGAAAGAGAGATACTCCTTTCTCTTATCTAGCCTTATGTCCAGGTGCGGAGGACAATGGGCATGTGTTTTGGCTGGAGGGACATGACCGCGAGGGTGGGAGGGAGAGAGACCTGATAGGGGAGAGGGTTTTTCATGGGTGGGGGGCAGACCATATTGGCGGTGCGATTGAATGTTCTATGCTGGACTGGTCTCAATGTATTTATAAAGCTTTGCAAATATATTACAAAATACCTATTCTGTCTCTGGTGGTTTTTCTACTCAGCTTTAAGTGTCGTAAAGAGCTTGGGAGCGACTTACGACATGAATTCCCTGGGAGGAACAACTGGTCCAAACGCAACTAACTAATCTTGACTAAAAAGGGTACAACAAAAGGCGCTCAAGGCGAAGGCACAACTAAGCGTATGAAACAAAAACTAACACCTAGGCAGACACTATGGACATGAAAAAAACTCGCTAACTGTAGCATGAAAAAAAACTTACATGGCAGAGCCTGAATCAACGGCATGAACAGAGCAATTATAGAGTACCAACATGAGCAGAGCAAGAAATGAACAATGTCGCCAGGCCGACTAACTGGCAGCGTCAGGCTTAAATAGTAGTCTGTTTGATTAGAGCCAGGTGCGTGTGTCAAATGAGTCAGGTGAAACCAATGAGTTGCCATGGAAACCAAAACAAACAAGAGTGCACAAAAACAGGAACTTATGGAGTCTTCAATCAATCAATCAATGTTTATTTATATAGCCCTAAATCACAAGTGTCTCAAAGGGCTGCACAAGCCACAACGACATCCTTGGTACAAAGCCCACATAAGGGCAAGGAAAAACTCACCCCAGTGGGACGTCGATGTGGATGACTATGAGAAACCTTGGAGAGGACCGCATATGTGGGTAACCCCCCCCCCCCTCTAGGGGAGACCGAATGCAATGGATGTCGAGTGGGTCTGACATAATATTGTGAGAGTCCAGTCCATAGTGGATCCAACATAATAGTAAGAGTCCAGTCCATAGTGGGGCCAGCAGGACACCATCCCGAGCGGAGACGGGTCAGCAGCGCAGAGATGTTCCCAGCCGATGCACAGGCGAGCGGTCCACCCCGGGTCTCGACTCTGGACAGCCAGCCCTTCATCCATGGCCACCGGACCTGTGCCCCCCCCCCCCCCTCCCCTCCACAAGGAAGAGGGGAGCAGAGGAGAAAAGAAAAGAAACGACAGATCAACTGGCCTAAAAGGGGGGTCTATTTAAAGGCTAGAGTATACAAATTAGTTTTAAGATGGGACTTAAATGCTTCTACTGAGGTAGCATCTCTAACTGTTACCGGGGGGCATTCCATAGTACTGGGGCCCGAATAGAAAACGCTCTATAGCCCGCAGACTTTTTTTGGGCTCTGGGAATCACTAATAAGCCGGAGTTCTTTAAACGCAGATTTCTTGCCGGGACATATGGTACAATACAATCGACAAGATAGGACGGAGCTAGACCGTGTAGTATTTTATACGTAAGTAGTAAAACCTTAAAGTCACATCTTAAGTGCACAGGAAGCCAGTGCAGGTGAGCCAGTACAGGCGTAATATGATCAAACTTTCTTGTTCTTGTCAAAAGTCTAGCAGCCGCATTTTGTACCAATTGTAGTCTTTTAATGCTAGACATAGGGAGACCCGAAAATAATACGTTACAGTAGTCGAGACGAGACGTAACGAACGCATGAATAATGATCTCAGCGTCGCTAGTGGATGAAATAGAACGAATTTTAGCGATATTACAGAGATGAAAGAAGGCCGTTTTAGTCCATCCATCCATCCATTTTCTTCCGCTTATCCGAGGTCGGGTCGCGGGGGCAGCAGCTTAAGCAGGGAAGCCCAGACTTCCCTCTCCCCAGCCACTTCGTCCAGCTCCTCCCGGGGGATCCCGAGTCGTTCCCAGGCCAGCCGGGCGAGATAGTCTTCCCAGCGTGTCCTGGGTCTTCCCCGTGGCCTCCTACCGGTCGGACGTGCCCGAAACACCTTCCTAGGGAGGCGTTCGGGTGGCATCCTGACCAGATGCCCGAACCACCTCATCTGGCTCCTCTCGATGTGGAGGAGCAGCGGCTTTACTTTGAGCTCCTCCCGAATGAGAGAGCTTCTCACCCTATCTCTAAGGGAGAGCCCCGCCACTCGGCGGAGGAAACTCATTTCAGCCGCTTGTACCCGTGATCTTGTCCTTTCGGTCATGACCCAAAGCTCATGACCATAGGTGAGGATGGGAACGTAGATCGACCGGTAAATCGAGAGCTTTGCCTTCCGGCTCAGCTCCTTCTTCACCACAACGGATCGATACAGCGTCCGCATTACTGAAGACGCCGCACCGATCCGCCTGTCGATCTCACGATCCACTCTTCCCCCACTCGTGAACAAGACTCCGAGGTACTTGAACTCCTCCACTTGGGGCAAGATCTCCTCCCCAACCCGGAGATGGCACTCCACCCTTTTCCGGGCGAGAACCATGGACTCGGACTTGGAGGTGCTGATTCCCATCCCAGTCGCTTCACACTCCGCTGCGAACCGATCCAGTGAGAGCTGAAGATCTTGGCCGGAGGAAGCCATCAGGACCACATCATCTGCAAATAGCAGAGACCTAATCCTGCAGCCACCAAACCAGATACCCTCAACGCCCTGACTGCGCCTAGTAATTCTGTCCATAAAGGTTATGAACAGAATCGGTGACAAAGGGCAGCCTTGGCGGAGTTTTAGTAACACTCTTAATGTGTGACTCAAACGAGAGAGTTGGGTCGAAGATAATACCCAGATTCTTTACTGATTCGCCTTCTGTAATTGTTTGGTTGTCAAATGTTAAGGTGGTATTAAGGTGGTCTTAAACAAACAGAACACAACTAAACATGATCTAGACCACAGATCATGACACCCTGGATAACCTTAACCGGCTTAGTGAAGAGGGGGCCCGAGCATGTGCGGCTTTTGCTTGGTGGTCAGAAATAATTTTCCATCAATCCCACGTGGGTTCATCCGGCCCCGAAGCACCCACGGCATCGGCGCCTATCCTCCACACCGACGCATGGCTATAGGAAATCTACTTCCTCTCATAATGAGCTCTTTGAGAATCGTGTAACTGATAAATGTTACATCGCAGACAGATGGGCAGGAGGCGAAGTTCCAACCGTGCGGAAAATCCGACAAGGTATTTTCATAGTTGCTGCAAACAGATGTTTTGCTCTCTTGTCACCAGCAATGACCCCCTCAGATACATTATCATTGGAAGCCAGCTCCTCTGACTGTAGCTGCCATCTTGAGTTAGTGACGGCCTGGCGTGCAGAGGCCTTCCTGTCTGCCTGTCAGCTCAGTGGAGGAAGGGGAAGTGGATCTCGCCCACAGCGTGTGCCCACATTTCACATTGACTCAGCTTCACGCCACACCATTCCTGCACGCCGCTATGCAGCACAATCCCGCGCATGAAGCCAAGCAGACTTAATAAACGTGAACAACTCTCCGATCCCTCTCCATTTAGGAAGTTTAATGTCTTCGGATGGTCTAAGTACAACAGCAAGGGGCAGCAGTTTGGCTGGAAATTTAATTATAAATGAAGTATACTGTAGTCGTTACTCAAATGTCAGTTTATTGAAGCACGTAGAGCTCCGGCTTTTTATGCGGGACGTTGCGAACTCAGGTGACTGAAGACGTAAAGGGGCATGGCAACATGGTTGAAGAATGCAGCATTTAAATAACATTCATATAACGTCTGCTATCACAACCTATTTACTTCATTTAATTTAATTGCTCTTGAAGGGAAATTTAGCTGCACTAAAAGAGTTTATTTCCAAAGCCATACCAATCTCAAATGCAGCATTGTTTACTGATCACCCCCTCATGCCAGACAAAACTAATGCTCCGCAAGCTTCCAACCACATCCTTAAAATAAAATGATGAGGTTTGACACTGTATGAGGCCCATTGTTAGTCTGTTTACTGTACATACTAGGGTAGTAGGGTATACAGGTATTACAGTGACGTGCGGGGCCTCACCTGCCATCATGGAAAGAAAAAAAAATGTAAAAAGAAAAACAAAAATTAAATTGTTATATGTATCCAGTAGAGATGCGCGGTTTGCGGACACAACCGCGGAGTCCGCGGATTATCCGCGGTTCGGGCGGTTGAAATAGAAAAAAATTAAATTTTATCCGCGGGTCGGGTCGGGCGGTTGAAATTGAAAAAAATTAGATTTTAAATAGATTCAGGCGGGTGGCAGTTAAACCAATTCGGAAATATATATACATAGTTAAATGTTGTTACCCACATACGAAAAACGAGCAGGCACCTGCAGCATATGCCACAACAGAAGAAGAAAAAAAAAAAGAGATGGACACTTTTACGGAGCGGAGAAGGGACGCCTCGCCGGGGTCCGGGACCGAGGCCCCTTCCCCCAAGAGCGCCCCACCGGGAGCCGTAGCTGAGGTGATCCGCGAGAAGGGCCCGACGCACGTCCAGGGTCACCACCGCGGCCACCGCACGACACCCCGCCTCGTCCGTTTTCGCCGCGGCCGGCGTCACGCGCAGCAGGTAAGCAGCTTACCTGCCCGCCACCCCCGTGGCCGGGGGCTCGTAACAGGGGTCACTCCGCGCGCTCCGCCCGCGCAGCTTACCTGCCCGCCACCCCCGTTGCCGGGGGCGCGTAACAGGGGTCACTCCGCGCGCAGTGCGCTCACGAAAGGGGTGGGGCAAGCAGAACTGACGCTGCGGGATGAACCGAACGCCGGGTTAAGGCGCCCGATGCCGACGCTCATCAGACCCCAGAAAAGGTGTTGGTTGATATAGACAGCAGGACGGTGGCCATGGAAGTCGGAACCCGCTAAGGAGTGTGTAACAACCCACCTGCCGAATCAACTAGCCCTGAAAATGGATGGCGCTGGAGCGTCGGGCCCATACCCGGCCGTCGCCGGCAGCGAGAGCCGCTAGGGCTAGGCCGCGACGAGTAGGATGGGCGCCGCGGTGCGCGCTGAAGCCTCGGGCGCGAGCCCGGGTGCGAGGGACATCGCACCTCCACGCGCTTGGAGGTGCGCTCAGCACGGCTCCCAGATGATTGCTGCGTTGGATCAGTCGCCTTTCTTTAACAGGCAAAAGCTTTATAACCTCACTAATGCCTTGCATCGTCTATATTAGATATATAACAACGGGCGGGTGCGGGCGGGTGCGGTGTTGATTAAATGTTAGTTCGGGTGGATGCGGATGGTTGACGACTTTTGTCATGCGGTTGCGGATGAAATAATTGCCTATCCGCGCATCTCTAGTATCCAGTGATTATACTATAAAGTTATTTTCCATTTAACCTCACCAGTTTTAGATTATTTTTATTCAAAATCGCGGAATTTTCACATTTGCCGTTCAAATACTGAGAAGAGACGGTGCGGTGATCAACAGCCAGTTGAGGCACGTCACTCAGTGCCTCAACATGGATTGCGGACTCGGCTAACTGCTGGCCTGCTGTGCAGTGAGACCGTATTGCTATATGAATTATATTATACATTTCCATAGTTTAGTTTGCTGATGTATGTAATGTACAGTGTATTTTGTCAACAACTGTATGTGTGTAACGTATTTCTTGTGCTGAGCAATCATAAAACTGCTGCGTAGACGCACTGTGTGAGGCTCGCAGTAATCCCGCCTCCTGGTGCCGGTTAATGCACCTCCGCGCAGACTGCACCCCCCCGACCGCAGCGCCACACCAACCAAAGCCCACACCCAAACCCTCCACGTGCAAGACCGAATCCACCCCAAAAAAGTCACTTAACAAGAAGCCAAAAAGTGCAAAAACAACAATGTTCGCGCCGGAGGAGCCGTGAACGACTGCAGGGACACAACATTAGGTACACCTGCAGACTGCAGCACGGATTTCATATTTCATTCATTCACAACTCCTCCAACACGAACACCACTGTTCCCGCACTTATAAGTAAAGGTAAGACCATAATAACGTTTTTTTTTAATTAAATGTGCTTTTTTTGTGTGCTACAGTTTGTATGTGTAAAGTTAAAGTTAAGTTAAAGTACCAATGATTGTCACACACACACTAGGTGTGGTGAAATTTGTCATCTGCATTTGACCCATCCCCTTGCTCACCCCCTGGGTAGTGAGGGGAGCAGTGGGCAGCAGCGGCGCCGCGCCCGGGAATAATTTTTGGTGATTTAACCCCCAATTCCAACCCTTGATGCTGAGTGCCAAGCAGGGAAGAATGCTGGTATGAGCTTTTAAACATAACCCGTTAACTGCTGCCAATCAAATGGTGAATAAGATACTCTTTAGGGTTCATATGTTTGTAAATCTGACTGTGATGAAGTCAGTGCCTCACCAGTCATGAACCTCACCGCACGTCACTGCGTTATTAGTATAGTACCGCAATACTAATATTCGGTATTCTAAAAAATACCCTCTTGTCAGTCATGTCATTCACTCTCTTTGTCTAAGCAGTTGTAGTCACACCCACACACACAAACACACACGCACACACACACGCACACACACACACTCTTGAATTTGTGACCTTTGGAGACCTCCAAAAAAGGCCTACCTTTTTAGGACCACCCCTACATATACTGAGATTTGTATTTACAACATTAATAATATATACATACTATGCAAATATAAAAAAGGTAAGCCTTTTAGTTAATTTTTTAATATTTAATAATTACTTCAAGTTATTACAGTATGTCTCTATATACATATTTATTTTGTTTGTTTTTCATTAATTTTGGCCAAAGGGGGCGCATTTAAATTTCTTACACACACTTGTTATTTCATATGTTGGCCAGAGGGGAAACTTCAATTTCTTACACACACTTGTTATTTCATATGTTGGCCACAGGGGAAACTTCAATTTCTTACACACACTTGTTATTTCATATGTTGGCCAGAGGGGGAGCACTTTTAAAACCGACACACAGTCAATTTGAAAAATCCCTTCTTTTTGGGACCACCCTAATTTTGATAGATTTCACCACCGGGGGTGCAAATGAGATCTATATTTTTTGTTTTTCGCCGATGACAAACGAGTCACGGACCACATAGGGTCTCTGTGTCGCACTTTGGGCAACCCAGCTTTAGAAGCTAACTGTTAATGACCACTATAGTCTTAGTACCGTAGTGAATTTGTTCATCCTACGGTCACATATGGGACGCGGGTTGTCTTACGTCAGCACCAGAAGTCAGCTGGCGGGTTTTTGCGGGGATGAATAGGGAAGTCCTTCTTTAGCTGTCATCTTGTTTTATCATATATTGCTGCCTTTGTACCTGTCAATGTTTACTTTTGTATGCACATTAAATCAACAAAAAATCCTGACTTTGGAGCAATGTTCACGGACTCTAGTAATTGGCTCTCTATTAGATGCAATGGTTTTCCGTATTGGGACCATGATTTCGGTCCTAACTTGTTCACCGGTCCTCATGTGGACGGTACTTTTCCTTGTTTATGTCTCAAGAAGGGTAGCAATACAATCCCATACCATACCATACCAACTTTATTTATAAAGCCCTTTAAAGACAAGCACAGTTGAAAAACAAAGGGCTGTACACCACAAAGAAATAGAGGCAAAGGACAGACTAAAAAATAAAATTTAAAACAGAAATAAAAATACACATTTAAAAACCAAATATAAATTACCCTAAGAACAGTTTGTTAGATAAAAACAGTTTAAAAGTTAAAAACAGTTCAAAAAGTTAAAAGCTAAAAAACAGTTCAAAGTCTCATGCTGGGTTAAAAGCCAGTGAATAAAAATGGGTTTTAAGAAGGGTCTTAAAAATAGCCAAAGAAGGGGCCTGTATCATATGGAGAGGGAGAGTCACACACACACACACACACACACACACACACACACACACACACACACACACACACACACACACACACACACAACACACACACACACACACACACACACACACACACACACACACACACACACACACACACACACACACATTATTGTATTTATTACCTTCTTGAGACCTCCAAAAAATGCCGACCTCTTTAGGACCACCCTTTCTAAATGTATAAAGATTTGTATTTACAACATTAATAATTTATTTATACTATGCAAATATAAAAAAGGTAAGCATTTAGTTAATTTTTTGTTGCTGAAGTTTTTTTTTTGTAATTGGTTTTTAATCTTTATGATGTACTTCAAGTTATTACAGTATGTCTCTATATACATATTTTATTGTTTTAATTAATTTTGGCTCAAGGGGGCGCATTTCAATTTATCAGACACACTTGTCTTACATATGTTGGCTAGAGGGGGAGCACTTTGAATTTTTACACACACTTGTTATTTCATATGTTGACCAGAGGGGGAGCACTATTAAAACCAACACACAGTCAAGTTGGATAAATCCCCCCTTTTTGGGACCACCCTAGTTTTGATAGATTTCATTATCTATAAGATGCAATGCTTTTCCGTATTGGGACCATGATTTCGGTCCTAACTTGTTCACCGGTCCTCATATGGATGGTACTTTTCCTTGTTGATGTCTCAAAAAGGGTAGCAATACAACAACACACACACACACACACACACACACACACACACAAGTTGAGCCTTGATAACATAAGGTATTGTACAAGCCCTGTTTCCATATGAGTTGGGAAATTGTGTTAGATGTAAATATAAACGGAATACAATGATTTGCAAATCCTTTTCAACCCATATTCAATTGAATGCACGACAAAGACAAGATATTTGATAATCCAACTCATAAACTTTATTTTTTTTTTGCAAATAATAATTAACTTAGAATTTCATGGCTGCAACACGTGCCAGAGTAGTTGGGAAAGGGCATGTTCACCACTGTGTTGCATCACCTTTTCTTTTAACAACACTCAATAAACGATTGGGAACTGAGGAAACTAATTGTTGAAGCTTTAAAAGTGGAATTCTTTCCCATTCTTGTTTTATGTAGAGCTTCAGTCGTTCAACAGTCCGGGGTCTCCGCTGTCGTATTTTATGCTTCATAATGCGCCACACATTTTCGATGGGAGACAGGTCTGGACTGCAGGTGGGCCAGGAAAGTACCCGCACACTTATTTTACGAAGACACGCTGTTTTAACACGTGCTGAATGTGGCCTGGCATTGTCTTGCTGAAATAAGCAGGGGCGTCCATGAAAAAGACGGCGCTTAGATGGCAGCATATGTTGTTCCAAAACGTGTATGTACCTTTCAGCATTAATGGTGCCTTCACAGATGTGTAAGTTACCCATGCCTTGGGCACCAATGCACCCCCATACCATCACATATGCTGGCTTTTGAACTTTGCATCGATAACAGTCTGGATGGTTTGCTTCCCCTTTGGTACGGATGATACGATGTCGAATATTTCCAAAAACAATTTGAAATGTGGACTCGTCAGACTACAGAACACTTTTCCACATTGCATCAGTCCATCTTAGATGATCTCGGGCCCAGAGAAGCCGGCGGCGTTTCTGGATGTTGTTGATAAATGGCTTTCGCTTTGCATAGTAGAGTTTTAACTTGCACTTACAGATGTAGCGACCAGCTGTAGTTACTGACAGTGGTTTTCTGAAGTGTTCCTGAGCCCATGTGGTGATATCCTTTAGAGATTGATGTTGGTTTTTGATACAGTGCCGTCCGAGGGATCGAAGGTCACAGTCATTCAATGTTGGTTTCCGGCCATGCCGCTTACGTGGGGTGATTTCTCCAGATTCTCTGAACCTTTTGATGATATTATGGACCGTAGATGTTGAAATCCCTAAATTTCTTGCAATTGCACTTTGAGAAACGTTGTTCTTAAACGGTTTGACTATTTGCTCACGCAGTTGTGGACAAAGGGGTGTACCTCGCCCCATCATTTCTTGTGAAAGACTGAACATTTTTTGGGAAGCTGTTTTTATACCCAATCATGGCACCCACCTGTTCCCAATTAGCCTGCACACCTGTGGGATGTTCCAAATAAGTGTTTGATGAGCATTCCTCAACTTTATCAGTATTTATTGCCACCTTTCCCAACTTCTTTGTCACGTGTTGCTGGCATCACATTCTAAAGTTAATGATTATTTGCACACAAAAAAAAATGTTTATCAGTTTGAACATCAAATATGTTGTCTTTGTAGCATATTCAACTGAATATGGGTTGAAAATGATTCGCAAATCATTGTATTCCGTTTATTTTACATCTAACACAATTTACCAACTCATATGGAAACGGGGTTTGTACAAAAAAATGATCCAGGTCTCCCCCAAAAGCTAATCACTTATTCCTGATTCCATTTCTGACATTTCCTGAAAGTTTAATCAAAATGCACCTGTAACTTTTTTGAGTTAAAAGGAGGGAATCTGTTAATGATTACATTTGTTCGCAGCAGGGGCGTCACTAGCTTTTAAGGACAGGAGGGCTTAGCCCCCAGGAGATGCACAGGATGCGAGCGGACGTAGGGCACGAGCACAAAACTTCACAAACGGCTAACAAAGACTTAGAAGTGATTCATTGTTATTATTATTATTTCAGTCGGTTTATTTTCAATCTGTGTTCAGTACAACAACAAACATGGGTTTGCACAGTGACATTTTGTTTACAGCATCAACAAGAAACAATTACTTGCATGATGATTATTATTATTATCTACTGATGATAGTCATATGTGAATGAGCTCAGCTCCTGTTCTCCTCCATGTGTAAAGTGAGAAACACAGCTGATGCTCCAGAAGGAAGTAACCCCAAAGATAGCAAATGGTAAAAAAAGAGTGCAAATTCAACTTTATAAATAATCAGGACCTTAATGATGCATTTCAGGCTAACTAGCTAACTAAGTAGCAGCATTGTTTTAGAGCGGGAATGTCAACTTTTTGTCAAACCCAGACCTGGTGTAAAGTGGAGCTAATACATTTTACTACAAGCAGTGATGAATGCTTACTTTCTTGAAAAAGTTTCTTATGTCCATTTTGCATCCGTTCACGATCTTGTTCTGCAGTGCTGTGTGCTAATGTGCTTCGTACACCTGCAGGACCGCAAGCAAGGTCGCGGAGAAAATGCGGACTGGATTTTGAGTGATGTGGGCATTTTCTATATGAACAAGTCCAAGGACCGCAAGCAAGGTCGCATAGAAAATGCGGACTGGATTTTGAGTGATGTGGGCATTTTCTATATGAACAAGTGGAATGGATTGGATACCGACGCACTAAAGGGGCTCTCTACCTTACGCTATGAAGTGAGGGGAAACTGAGTGAATAATGACAGGTTATATTATTATTTATTTAAACTCATATTCGGGCCACTTTATAATGAATATGTCGGCATGTATTTGTAAAAAAAAAATAATATATAATATATATATATATATATATAACATCATTAAGAGCCCCCCTAAAATATCAATCAATCAATCAATCAATGTTTATTTATATAGCCCTAAATCACAAGTGTCTCAAAGGGCTGCACAAGCCACAACGACATCCTCGGTACAGAGCCCACATAAGGGCAAGGAAAAACTCACCCCAGTGGGACGTCGATGTGAATGACAATGAGAAACCTTGGAGAGGACCGCATATGTGGGTAACCCCCCCCTTCTAGGGAGACCGAATGCAATGGATGTCGAGTGGGTCTAACATGATATTGTGAGAGTCCAGTCCATAGTGGATCCAGCATAACAGTAAGAGTCCAGTCCACAGTGGGGGCAGCAGGAAACCATCCCGAGCGGAGACGGGTCAGCAGCGCAGAGATGTTCCCAACCGATATACAGGCGAGCGGTCCACCCCGGGTCCCGACCCCGGACAGCCAGCACCCCATCCATGGCCACCGGACCTGTATGTCTCCCCTTCCACAGGGGTAGGGGGGAGCAGAGGAGAAAAGAAAAGAAACGGCAGATCAACTGGTCTAAAAAAAGAGGGAGCTATTCAAAGGCTAGAGTATACAAATGAAAATAGGCCTAACAACGCCAATGGTTCGCAGCCATTTACCCAACTTCTAGTCCTAGGAACTGAAAAATGTATGTCTCCTTCATTTCCTTCCTTTCCTTTTATAAACAATAATTAAAACAATTTGCAAACAGGGCATAATTGGCATTGGAGATATCAATATGTGCAGAAGTTCCATATGGGCTGAGCGACAGCATGGCTTATACCACTTGCGAGGGTCTGTTACTGAGAGGTGTGGGGTGCCGTCAAAGTCCACCCACACACACACACACACACACACACACACACACACACACACACACGCACACACACACACACACCCCACACACATGGCATGCAGCATCATTGCCGCATTGACGAGCGAAACCGTTCCACCAAAGACGACATGTTTACGCTCAGACATCATTAGAGTCAACTTCCTTCTTGGTGACTTACTCTTTTATGGAGCTGCAGCTTGGAAACGAGGCAGTGCCTTTTATCCATTGCTGTAAATCATACGAGATCAGTTTTGACTGTCTGGGATACGATTCCTTAGTCAGGGTCTTTGACTCACGCGGTGCATCACGTCATCAGAACCTCCGCTCCCTTTGAAGTGTCCGCGCACAAGACCCTAATAGTCTTGCCGTTGCCTCAGCTTTCCTGAAAGATATGTGCTGTACTCCATGACATTCTAGTTAGTTTTACAAAATCCAAAACCAGTGAAGTTGGCACGTTGTGTAATTCGTAAAAACGTTGCTTGGATGGCAACATTCACTATATGGCAACCAGTCTAAGTTGTACTCTGCCTTTTGCCCAAAGTCAGCTGGGATTGGCTCCAGATTCCCCGTGACCTTAGCGAGGATGGATAGATGTCAGAGTTTGTTGATCAGTCGATTTTTGAGGAGGAAACTACAACCCACTTGCGTGCATCAGGGTTGGTGGGAGGATTACATTATTGGCAAACTAACTAGGACAGGCTTTAGTGCTGACACACATTCTGTTAGTGAGCTGTGTAACAACAAATTGTCATTGTGTAGTTCTGGCTCATTTTTGTCACGGTTTTGCTCGGCTTGACATTGTCGGTGTGACCCCCGGATGCAGAGACAGAGACAGATAGGCAATGTGCAGATACAAACCCTTTTATTAAAAATAGGAACTTCAGGGCTAGGCAGCACAAAGCACACACAAAAAGTAGCAAAGCGCAAAGCAATGATCCAGCGACATTTTACTGGAGAAGTTTGGCAACCAGGGACAGGTGTGTCTCTTGAATCTCAAACGGCTTGTTTGGAACAAGACAAAATTGTTTTATAAATATCTTAGCAACGTGGTTTGAATTCACATTTTTGACACAAATACACAAAAACATGTGACTATAGCCAAGAAAAGTGAGTTTTGCATAATATGACTTAAGGAAAATGTCATGTCTGTGTGATCATGTTTTGTTTTAGTCATGTTCGGTTTTGTTTTTGGACTTTTTGTGCACTTGTGTTTTTGTCACCATAGCAACCATTAGTTTTCACCTGTCACGTCACGCACCTGTTTCACGTTTTAAGTCACGCACCTGTTTTCCTTAATCATGTCTGTAGTATTTAAGTTCATTGTTTTCAGTTTGTCTTTCTGGTGACATCCCGCATTCATACCCTTGTCACACTCTGTCTACCTCTGCGCACTTCATGCCATGTCCAATTAAGTTTTTTGTATTCATGCCACAGTTAGTGTTTTTTGTTGTTCATAGTTTCTGCCTTTGTGCAAGTATTTGTTTTCATAGCCAAGTTGTTTCTCCGCCACTGTGCGCACTTTTCGTTTGTACTTTTTTTTGATATATAGTGTTAAAATAAATCATGTATTCACCTTCACGCCATGTCTGGTCCAAATCACTTGCACCTCGGGAGAACAAACCACGCCACAGTCCAAGTCCTGACAGAAAACAGTTAAATGTAACCAATAATTTGCCTTGAAAGTTGTAAAGCTTTTTATATATCATCATTCCTTAGCCTACTGGCCAGTTTCCCACCTTTCTCTCATATTTCATGGGCATGTGGACATGTGGGCGGATGTATCGTATTTTAAAATGCTTTAATTTTCTCAAAAATCGACAGTGCGCCTTATAACCCGGTGTGCCCAATGTATGGAATAATTCTGGTTGTGCTTACCAACTTCGAAGCTATTTTATTTCGTAAATGATGTAATGATAAGTGTGACCAGTCACACATAAGAGATATGTTTAGACTGCAAGATGACGCCAGTAAACAACACCAAAACGTTAAATGTTCCATTGAGAATATAGAACATTACACACGACGCTCCAAAATCTAAATATTTTAGTACAACTTTTGTAAGCTATGAAGCCGCATCGCTTGATGGATTGTCGGAGCGTTACGGCTACCATAGTCAGACGTACTGTGCTTCAACATACGGGTATTACTATGGTGTGTGTATAAGGACCGAAAAATGCCACCTATTAGCAGACATATTATCTGGTCTTTTGTTTCGCAAAATTATTCAAAATCAACTTTTCTTACCTTCTGGTGCCTGCTGATTTGTATTTGGGATCTGCATGAATCCTGAAAATGTGCGCCCATCAGTGATGTGCGGTGAGGTTGACTTCATCACAGTCAGATTTACAAACATATGAACCCTAAAGAGTATCTTATTCACCATTTGATTGGAAGCAGTTAACGGGTTATGTTTAAAAGCTCATACCAGCATTCTTCCCTGCTTGGCACTCAGCATCAAGGGTTGGAATTGGGGGATAAATCACCAAAAATGATTCCCGGGCGCGGCGCCGCTGCTGCCCACTGCTCCCCACTGCTCCCCTCACCCCCCAGGGGGTGAACAAGGGGATGGGTCAAATGTATATGACAAATTTCACCACACCTAGTGTGTGTGTGACAATCATTGGTACTTTAACTTAACTTTAACTTTACATATACAAACTGTAGCACACAAAAAAGCACATTTAATAAAAAAACGTTATTATGGTCTTACCTTTACTTATAAATGTGCCGCTGTTGTGCAGGATTAAAGAACCCCCTGATGGGAGTGTTATATCAACTAAAGCCCTCACTTCAACTTTCCACGTGCAAGATTGAATCTATTTAAAAAAGTGTAACCGAGGGTTTATAAATGTCGCCTATACTGTATGAAACTACAAAATAACAAACACAGAGGCTCCAGTTTACACGAGGACCACTTTATTTACCTTCTTTCAAAAACTTCCGCTCCACTCCAACGTGTCAAAATTCCGCTCTTAGCGCCTTCAAAATAAGAGCTCAAGCATATACTGTATAACAGCGCATAACAGGAACTTAACATCACAAAGAGGAAAGCCCATGAAAATAGGTTACAAAAGTTATTTAAAAGAAGCCAAAAAAGTGCAAAAACAATAAAGTTCGTGTTGGAGGAGTTGTGAATTAGGTACACCTGCAGTCTGCAGGTGTACCTAATGTTGTGGCCCTGCAGTCATTCACAACTCCTCCAACACGAACATTATTGTTTTTGCACTTTTTGGCTTCTTATGAAATAACTTTTTTAAATAGATTCAATCTTGCACGTGGAAAGTTTAAGTGTGGGCTTTAGTTGATATAACACTCCCATCAGGGGTTGCCGCGCATTCTACGGCGGGGGTGCAGGAGGCGAGCCTCAGCCAGTGCGTCTTTTGCAGCCGTTTTTATGATCGCTCAGCACAAGAAATACGTTACACACATACAGTTGTTGACAAAATACACTGTACATTATATACCTCAGCTAACTAAACTATGGAAATGTATAATATAGTTCATATAGCAATACGGTCTCACTGCACAGCAGACCAGCAGTTAGCCGAGTCCGTCCATGTTGAGGCACTGAGTGACGTGCCTCAACTGGCTGCTGTTCACCGCACCGTCTCTTCTCAGTATTTGAATGGCAAATGTGAAAATTCAGCGATTTTGAATAAAAATAATCTAAAACTGGTGAAGTTAAATGGAAAATAACTTTATAGTATAATCACTGGATACATTTAACAATTTAATATATATTTTTTTCTTTTTACATTTTTTTTCTTTCCATGATGGCAGGTGAGGCCCCGCCTCACCTGCCTCTAGTGACTGCACGTCACTGGCGCCCATCCACCATTGTTGTCCGTGACGACACCGTAGTAGATAAGTGTGAGGAGGCGTGGCCTGCAGCCCTGCAGCGAGGCGGGGTGTGCCGGGGCCGGCTCCGAGATCGGCGACAGGTGCGTAGATGGCCCACCTGGGCGCAGTTGTCTGATCACCTGTCACTCTACAAAAGGGCAGCAGCCGAGAAGGACGGGGTGGGAGAAGTTGGGGTTGTTGGAGTTGGAGAAGTTGGAGTGGAACGATCGAGAGAGAACCCGAGCCCGAGCACGAGCGAAAGAGAGACGGAGACGGAGACACGGGAGGCTGAAAAGCAACCGGAAGAACGCGACTGTCACCAGAGGCAAGTGCTGAAAAGCAGAAAGGCAAGAAAAGAAGAGTTTATTGAAAAATAAATCCTTGTTCACAATGACAAAGAAGCCTGTCATGTCTCACATTGGTGGTCCGAGGAACCCGGAGCTGCGAGTCCTTCACAATTTGCAAATTGCCCTTCTGCTTTTCAGCACTCGCCTCTGGTGACAGTCGCACTCTTCGGGTTGCTTTTCCGTCTCCGTCTCTGTCTCGTTCTCGCTTTAGCTCGTGCTCGTAATCGGGTTCTCTCTCGATCGTCCACTCCAACTTCTCCCACCCCGTCCTTTTCAGCTGCTGCTCTTTTGTAGAGTGACAGCTGATCAGACAACTGTGCCCAGGTGGGCCATCTACGCACCTGTCGCCGATCTCAGAGCCGGCCCCGGCACACATCGCCTCGCTGCAGGGCTGCAGGCCACGCCTCCTCACAATAAGCTTCTTCTTTTTCTCAATGTTCTTGTTATGGGACATTCATCCTCTGCTGTTGCCATTTCTAATATAAAGTAGCGTAAATTTCTAACTTATATCAACTTATGGAAGTGCTAAAAACTACCGGTGTAGTGAGTTTACATTATTCACCCAAGGAACTTTAGTTATAAGAGAGTTCCAGTCAGACGGTTTTTAACGGGACACGTTTTCAGTAATGTTGTTGCACTAGTGACCCACAAATGAGGAGATGCTGCTTCTTTGTCGATATAAGTAAAGTCTGATTATCATTAAAATATTTAACTCCATCTTTTGACACTTCTCCCACTCCCGTCCTTGCACGCTACACCGCTACAACAAAGATGACGGAGAAAAGACGCTGTCGAAGGTGAGCCACGTAAATAAGACCGCCCACAAAACGGCGCATCCTGAAGCAAAGGTCAGAAAGCGACTTGAAGATGATCTGTAAAACATCATCTATGCAACATTTTGACCAAAGAACTACCATTACATGTTATGTAGACCACAAGAAATTTAGGGAAAAAAATCATAAAATGACCCCTTTAATGCGCCTTATAATCCGGTGCGCCTTTTGTATGAAAATAGACCTGACTAGACCCGCTCATCGGCAGTGCGCCTTATAATCCGGCGCCCCCTATTGTCTGAAAAATACAATACATACAATAAATACATGGACCAGAGTGCATCATTGTCATTAACCATAGGAACGCTATAGAAGAAGATGGCAGAGAAGCATGCTGGGAGCGTGAGGTGTACAATGCTGGCTTGTCAATTCCATTGCACCATCTCTGCTCACCTGCAGGCAACATCTTGACAGTGTGTGTGTCTCTGAGTCACAAAGGCAAGGAGAGTGCTGCGGCGAGCGGATATTTTCCCTGTACACTCGCACCTGCATGCCAGCAGTCGTATAAATCACCTGGCTGTGGACTGACTACTTGAGGGCTGTTTACACGAGACAGTTTAAACCCAAAACAGGCACCAACTGTCAGTTTTGAATATGAAATGCTTAAAAATAGAGATGGCCGATAAATGCTTTAAAATGTAATATCGGAAATTATCGGTATCGGTTTCAAAAAGTAAAATTTATGACTAAAACGCCGCTGTAGGGAGAAGTACAAAGCGTTAATAAACCTTAAAGGCACTGCCTTTGCGTGCCGGCCCAATCACATAATATCTACGGCTTTTCTCACTCACAAGTGAATGCAATTCATACTTGGTCAACAGCCATACAGGTCACTGAGGGTGGCCGTACAAACAACTTTAACACTGTTACAAATATGCACCACACTGTGAACCCACACCAAACAAGAATGACAAACACATTTCGGGAGAACATCCGCACCGTAACACAACATAAACACGACAGAACAAATACCCAGAATCCCTTGCAGCCCACCCATCTGCGAAAACGGACGACATGTGCATGCGAGTAGCTCAAAGTCGACAAAACAATGGCCAAACTTATCACATGACCACCTGTTTCCTTCTTTTCAATATGGGGCACGTTTAATGCAAGTAATGGTAAGGTATTTATTTCACTATCAAAATATAGTACCATATTTTCCGGACAATAGGGCGCACCAGATTATAAGGCGCACTGCCAATGGATGGTCTATTTTTGATCTTTTTCATATTGTATATCAGGCGCACCGGATTATAGCATTAAAGGAGTCATATTATTAATATTTTTTTCTAAATGTAAAACACTTCCTTGTGGTCTACATGGTGGTTCTTTGGTCAAAATGTTGCATGGATGATGTTTTACAGATCATCTTCAAGCCGCTTTCTG
>NC_084567.2:35505000-35640000 GCF_033978685.3 Nerophis lumbriciformis | reverse complement strand
TATATATATATATATATATATATATATATATATATATATATATATATATATATATATATATATATTTTATTATATATATATATATAAATAAGAAAAATATTTGAATTTCAGTGTTCATTTATTTACGCATATACACACACATATCACTCATCTACTCATTGTTGAGTTAAGGGTTGAATTGTCCATCCTTGTTCTATTCTCTGTCACTATTTTTCTAACCATGCTGAACACCCTCTCTGATGATGCATTCTGCTTCGTCTCCTTGTTGTGTGCGCAGTTGTGCACTGCACTCTCTAAAAGCCCTAGATGTTATTGTCACATATGCATGTACAGTAGATGGCAGCATTGTCCTGTTTAAGAGTGTCACAACATCGCTGTTTACGGCAGACGAACTACTTTACGGACGTGAAAACAGGCTGTCGACACGTCACTCAGGTCCGCATGAATTTCGGGAGATTTTTGGGAGAGAAAATTTGTCCCGGGAGGTTTTCGGGAGAGGCGCTGAATTTCGGGAGTCTCCCGGAAAATCCGGGAGGGTTGGCAAGGATGAGGGGGAGCAACATTCATATGTTGTTAATATTCAGTGTTTTATTGTTCATAGGTAAATCCCCCATTCTTTGTTTTCATGGAAAAAAATAAAAATTCCATTCCAATTTTTGAGGTGGTCAATCATATAGTTTTTAACATTCTATCAGACTTTATTGTGAGTGAAAAAGGGACCCAATCACACATATTGTACAGCAGTTGTTTTAGCCAAACATATATATATATATATATATATATATATATACATATATATATATATATATATATATATATATATATATATATATATATATATATATATATATATATATATATATATATATGTATATATATATATATATATATATTAGAGATTTCCGATAATAAATACGTTAAAATGTAATATCGGAAATTATCGGTATCGTTTTTTTTTATTACCGGTATCGTTTTATTAAACCAACATAAAAAACACAAGATACACATACAATTAGTGCACCAACCCAAAAAACCTCCTTCCCCCATTCATACTCATTTACACTCATTCACACAAAAGGGTTGTTTCTTTCTGTTATTAATATTCTGGTTCCTACATTATATATCAATATATATCAATACAGTCTGCAAAGGATACAGTCCGTAAGCACACATGATTGTCCACTACTAGTACTAACCTTTAACAGTTAATTTGACTAATTTTCATCAATTACTAGTTTCTATGTAACTGTTTTTATATTGTTCTACTTTCTTTTTTATTCAAGAAAATGTTTTTAATGTATTTATCTTATTTAATTGTATTATATTAAAAAAAACAACAACCTTATCTTCACCATACCTGGTTGTCCAAATTAGGCATAATAATGTGTTAATTCCACGACTGTATATATCGGTTGATATCGGTATCGGTAATTAAAGAGTTGGACATTATCGGAATATCGGATATCGGCAAAAAGCCATTATCGGACATCCCTAATATACATTTATATATATATATATATATATATATATATATATATATATATATATATATATATATATATATATATATATATATATATATATATATATCCCGCGACCCCGAAGGGAATAAGCGGTAGAAAATGGATGGATGGATGGATATATATATATATATATATATATATATATATATATATATATATATATATATATATATACACACACTATATTGCCAAAAGTATTTGGCCACCTGCCTTGACTCGCATATGAACTTGGAAGTGCCATCCCATTCCTAACCCATAGGGTTCAATATGATGTCGGTCCACCTTTTGCAACTATTACAGCTTCAACTCTTCTGGGAAGGCTGTCCACAAGGTTGCGGAGTGTGTTTATAGGAATTTTCGACCATTCTTCCAAAAGCGCATTGGTGAGCTCACACACTGATGTTGGTGGAGAAGGCCTGGCTCTCAGTCTCCGTTCTAATTCATCCCAAAGGTGTTCTATCGGGTTCAGGTCAGGACTCTGTGCAGGCCAGTCAAGTGCATCCACACCATACTCTGTCATTCCTGTCTTTATGGACCTTGCTTTGTGCACTGGTGCACAGTCATGTTTAAAGAGGAAGGGGCCCGCTCCAAACTGTTCCCACAAGGTTGGGAGCGTGGAATTGTCCAAAATTTTTTGGTATCCGGCAGCATTCAAAGTTCCTTTCACTAGAACTAAGGGGCAAACCCCAACTCCTGAAAAACAACCCCACACCATAGGTCCTCCTCCACCAAATTTCACACTCAGCACAATGCAGTCCGAAATGTAGCGTTCTCCTGGCAACCTCCAAACCCAGACTGGTCCATCAGATTGCCAGATGGAAAAACGTGATTCATCACTCGAGAGAACGCGTCTCCACTGCTCTAGAGTCCAGTGGCGACGTGCTTTACACCACTGCATCCCACGCCTTGCATTGGACTTGGTGATGTATGGCTTAGCTGCAGCTGCTCGGCCATGGAAACCCATTCCACGAAGCTCTCTACGTACTGTACGTGGGCTAATTGGAAGGTCACATGAAGTTTGGAGCTCTGTAGCAACTGACTGTGCAGAAAGTCTTTGCACTGTGCGTTTCAGCATCCGCTGGCCCCTCTCTGTCAGTTTACATTGCCTACCACTTGGTGGCTGACTTGCTGTTGTTCCCAAACTCTTCCATTTTCCTACAGTTGACATGCACTGTAATGATACTAAGTACAAGAGCGTATCTAGTCGATACTACAATGTAGTATCGACTAGATACAATGTAGTATCGATGTAGTATCGATGTAGTATACAATGTACAATGATACTACAACATTTAAAGTCACAACAACTGTTTTCCTTTTTTTAAAATTTATGTTTATTAACTCAGGAAATACGTCTATGGACACATGAGGACTTTAAGAATGACCAATGTATGATCCTGCAACTACTTGGTATCATCCAAAACTAATGTAAAGTATCCAAACAACAGACGAATAAGTGATTATTACATTTTAACAGAAGTGTAGATGTGTCATGTTAAAACAGAAAATAACCAGATGTTATCAGTAAATTAACAAGTATATTAATAATCCCATTTTTATATAGCTTGTCCTTCATACTTTTGACTAAAATAATAGAATGGGAAATTAGGCAGCAGCCAAATTAGGAGCCTTTGTTTGCTTACTTGCTAATAAAAGACAAGTTGTCCCTCTAACCTCCCCTCTATATGATGTACCGTGGTATGTAACCAGAGGTGGGTAGAGTAGCCAGAAATTGTACTCAAGTAAGAGTACTGTTACTTTAGAGATTTATTACTCAAGTAAAAGTAATGAGTAGTCACCCAAATATTTACTTGAGTAAAAGTAAAAAGTATGTTGTGAAAAAACTACTCAAGTACTGAGTAACTGATGAGTAACATACACACTCATATCATATATATATATATATATATATATATATATATATATATATATATATATATATATTTATATATATATATACACATACATTGATATATACAGTATATCATTTATATTTATTTATTTTGCCGTTTTTGTTTACATGTTAAAGGTGTTTTAATGAATATACATGCATGTTTAACACATATAGATTCCTTTCTTTCATGAAGACAAGAATATAAGTTGGTGTATTACCTGATTCTGATGACTTGCATTGATTGGAATCAGACAGCAGTGCTTAAAGTCCACGTTTTCAAATGCAGGAGAAAAAAAGTTCCTCCTTTCTGTCTAATACCACATGAAAGTGGTTGGTTTCTGGTATCTTATTTGTCCAGCTTCCATATTCGTTTTTATACACTTTACAAGAAATGCATTGGCGGCAAATTCCGTAGCTTGCTAGCTTGTTTGCGCTGGCTTTCGGAGACTCTTATTTTGAAAGCGCAGGCGCGATGGAGCGGCACTTTTATTGTGAAGACAGGAACTGTACAGTCAGTCTTTAGGCTTGTGACGGGATGTACGTTTGAAATAAAAAAGTGTCTTTTTTCCTTCACACTTTTGATTGATTGATTGGAACTTGTATTAGTAGATTGCACAGTACAGTACATATTCCGTACAATTGACCACTAAATGGTAACACCCCAATAAGTTTTTCAACTTGTTTAAGTCAGGTCATGTGACCGCCTGGCTCTGTTTGATTGGTCCAACGTCACCAGTGACTGCATCTGGTTGGTGGAACGGAGTGAAACGTCACCAGTAAGGCAGGCACTATGAAGGTCTGTCTGACAGACCAAAACAAACAAAGCGTGCATTAACAGATCTATAAAAATTAGTAGCGAGTAGCGAGCTGAATGTAGATAAAAGTAGCGGAGTAAAAGTAGCGTTTCTTCTCTATAAATATACTCAAGTAAAAGTAAGTTGCATTAAAACTACTCTTAGAAGTACAATTTATCCGAAAAGTTACTCAAGTAGATGTAACGGAGTAAATGTAGCGCGTTACTACCCACCTCTGTATGTAACCTTATTAAGTGGAATGTAAACTGAGTTCATAATAAGGAGGATGGTAATAAATAGCTCCTAGTGTAAGGATTTATGTTTTAAATTCTAATTCTACAAAGGATGGATTACAGCTAAAAACAGCAAATCCTTTATGAATTAAATTATTGTAGATACCCCACTTAGGCTGGTCTTTAATTATAATGATTTAAAAAAAATCCTCACAGAGGAAACAAAATCTTGGGAAAAAGTTGTTGCAAATGAACACTGACTTCTCTCTGCTTTGGTAACAAAAACAACTTTAAAAGGCAAGTGTACATTTCGTCCTCCGGGGAGAAATGTGTACAGTGAATCAGATGATCCAATAAGACCACCACATGAAAGAGGCATACACCAGAACATTTCAAAATCCGTGTGGCAGGAACTGTGCTGATTTCCACCATTTCTCAGCTACGCCACTCCAGAGTCCCATGAAGGGTAAGCATCCTAAGAACAGCTTCAGGCTCCCAGCAGTGAACACAAAGTCACCAAAAACACATCATTTTTAATCACAGCGACTACCAGACCTGCCCTGGGACCGCTTGAAGTCTTTATCACTTTTATGGACGCCATATGCCAAATCCTTTTCCTCCACCGCCTCTCATTGTCGTACTACCAAACTAAAGTTGGGTACGAATACCCCCAGTGGAACACCAACTACCATATGGGTTAGGAATGTGAATAAAAAAAAAAATAAACATTGTGACTTCATTAGAGTCTGAACACTACACACAGTGTATAAATAAGTTTGATGATTGTGTTGTGTTTTTTGCAGATTTATTTAGGTTGTGTGCTAAATAAGAGCTGATATTCTTAGACTTAGACCAGGGGTCGGCAACCCGCGGCTCCGGAGCCGCATGCAGCTCTTTGATCACTCTGATGCGGCTCAGCTGCACACTTGCCGACCCTCCCGATTTTCCCGGGAGATTTCCGGATTTCGGTGCCTCTCGCAGAAAACTCCCGGGATTAATATTCTCCGATTTTCACCCTAACAATAATAATAAGGGCGTGCTATGATGGTACAGCATTTAGCGCCCTCTACAATCTGCACAAATAGCGTGCCAGCCAAGCCTTTTCTTGTATGCATCTTCTGCTTGCACATGTAAGTGACAGCAAGGCATACTTGGTCAACAGCCACACCGGTTACACTGACGGTGGCCATATAAAACAACTTTAAGACTCTTACTAATAATGCGCCACTCTTTGAACCAAAACCAAACAAGAATGACAAACACATTTCGGGAGAACATCTGCACCTTAACACAACATAAACACAACAGAACAAATCCCCAGAATCCCATGCAGCCCTGACTCTTCCGGGCTACATTATACACCCCTGCTACCACCAAACCCCGCCCCCGCCCCAACCCTGCTCCCTCACACATCAAAGCGTTGGTTCAGGTGGGCTGGGTTTGGTAGTGGGGGTGTTTAATGTTGCCCGGAAGAGTTAGGGCTGCACGGGATTCTGGGTATTTGTTCTGTTGTGTTTATGTTGTGTTACGGTGCAGATGTTCTCCCGAAGTGTGTTTGTCATTCTTGTTTGGTGTGGGTTCACAGTGTGGCGCATTATTAGTAAGAGTGTTAAAGTTTTTTATACCGCCACCGTCAGTGTAGCCTGTGTGGTTGTTGACCAAGTATGCCTTGCTGTCATTTACGTGAGCAAGCAGAAGCCCCATACGACGTGTGGCTGGGCCGGCACACTGGTTGTAGTGGGCGCTAAATGCTGTATCATCACGGCACGTTCGAGAGAATGGTTGCCCTGAAATTCGTAGTCTGACGAAAAAAATCGCGAGGGTTGACAAGTATGACGCTGTCAAGCACCATTCATATAAAACTCGCGGGCCACACTAACATTAAATTTTTATATTAAGGTTAGGGCCGCGTGTCTGAGACCCTTGGTTTATACATAGCACAAAGCAAGAAAAAAACTTTGTATGCAGTGTTATTTCATTTTAAATTTCAAAAGAATTTTGTGGCTCCCATTGTTTTCTTTCATTTGTGAAACTGGTCAAAATGGCTCTTTGAGTGGTAAAGGTTGCCGACCCCTGACTTAGACTTAGACTTAGACTTCCTTTTTATTGTCATTCAAATTTGAACTTTACAGCACGGATAAGAACGAAATTTCGTGACATAAGCTCATGGTAGTGCAGGATAAACAAGCTATAAGGTGCATATATAAATAATAAATATATATAAATAATATATAAATATATATATAAAATAAATAAATATATATATATAAATAAATAAATAGATTACTGTACAGATAAATAATATTGCACTTTTTCACATGCGTCCACGTTTATGGATGTATGTTATATTGTCTTTTTTATTCCAGCGAGTTAATCCATTTTGGGGGGAGTTGAGGGGATATTTTAATTATGATGCGTTCAAGAGTCTTACGGCCTGAGGAAAGAAGAAGCTGATACAGAACCTGGAGGTTCTGCTTCGGAGGCTGCGGAACCTCTTTCTAGAATCCAGCAGTGAGAACAGTCCTTGGTGGGGTTGGGGGTGAGTCTTTGCAGATTTTCTGAGCCCTGGTCAGGCAGCGGCTTTTTGCCATCTCCTGGATAGGAGGAAGAGGAGTCCTTACATTGTACTGTGAATAATATGCTGGTTGTCTGATTGATCTTCATTTTATGAACCTGTAATCTGTTTCTTGACTGTTACTTTTGTTTATTATGTGAGCCAGCCAGTGAATATTACACACTACAGCTTGGTAAGTCAACATATATTGTACAGCCGGTGTTGCGGACTATAAGGCGCACTTAAAATCCTTTCATTTTCTCAAAACTCGACAGTGCGCCTTATTTACGATATAATTTTGGTTGTGCTTACCGACCTCGAAGCTATTTTATTTAATACATGGTGAAATGATAAGTGTGACCAGTAGATGGCAGTCACACATAAGAAAATACATGTAGACTGCTATTGTCGCACATACGACATACATGTAGACTGCAATATGACTCAAGTAAACAACACCAAAATTGTATATGTTCCATTAAAAATATAGAACATTACACACGGCGCTCAAAAATCTACAAAAATGTTTTAGTACGACTTTGGTAAGTCCGCTTGATGGATTGTACTGTGATTTAACATACGAGTATTATTATGGTGTGTGTATAAGGTAAGACATAGTTGGCGTTTTGTTTCGCAGTATTTTGCAAAAGCCACTTTTCTTACCTTCTGGTACCTGCTGATCTGTATTTGGGATCTGCATTAGTCCTGAAAATGTGCGCACCTCCGCCTTTGTAGTCCAGGCTGACACCTTAGTTGATAAGCTTATTCTTATACTCTATCTTCTTGTTATGGGACATTCATCCTCCGCTGTTGCCATTTCTACACTGCAAAAACTTAAAGTCAGTGTTCTAAAACAAGAAAAAAATCAAATACAAAAATTAGGGGTATTTTATTTGAACCAAGCAAAATTATCTGCCAATAGAACAAGAACATTTGGCTTGTCAAGACTTTCCAAAACAAGTAAACTTAGCTAACCTCAATGAACCTAAAAATAGCTTAAAATAAGTATATTCTCACTAATAACTACAAATACGTACTATATGAGTACGTATTTTCTATTGTTTCATTGAAAATAAAACACCAAAGTCCATTTGGCTGTCATCTGTTTTAATTATGAGACACAATTGTGTCAAAGTCATGATTTTTTTTTTACATGCTTGAAAAAATAAATGATTACGTTAAAAATGTAGTTTTATACTTGAGTGTTGATGACACAGCTTTGCAACAGTTGATATTCTAGTTTCAAGCATGTTTTACTCAATATAGGTCATCAAATCTCAGCAACAAGCTGTAATATCTTATTGAGATAATTTAGGACCTAAACACTTAAAACAAGTAAAACATTCTAACATAAAATCTGCTTAGTGAGAAAAATTATCTTATCAAACAGAAAATAAGCAAATATCACCCTTATTTGAAATATTTAATCTTACTTAGATTTCAGTTTTTGCAGTATAATATAAAGTAGTGTAAAGTTCATACTTATATCTGTCAGTAAACTCGCCATGAAAGCGCTAAAACATACCGGTGTAGTGAGTTTGTATTATCCACCCAAGAAACTTTACACGGGACATATTTCCCGTATTGTTGTTGTTTCCGAATGAGGAGACGCTGCTCCGTTTTTGATTGAAGTAAAGTCTGAATGTCATTAAAACAGTTAGCTCCATCTTTTGACACTTCTTCCACCTCCGTCCTTGCACGCTACACCGCTACAACAAAGATGACGGCGAAAAGACGCTGTCCAAGGTGAGCCACGTAAATAAGACCGCCCACAAAACGGCGCATCCTGAAGCGACTGTCAGAAAGCGGCTTGAAGATGATCTATAAAACATCATCTATGCAACATTTTGACCAAAGAACCACCATTACATGTTATGTAGACCAGTGTTTTTCAATCTTTTTTGAGCCAAGGCACCTTTTTTGCATTGAAAAAAATCCGTAGGCACACCACTAGCAGAAATCATAAAAAAACTAAACTCAATTGAAAGTAAAAAGTCGTTATTGTTGGATATGACTTATAGCTCTTGTCTCAAAGTAGGTGTACTGTCACCACCTGTCACATCACGCCCTGACTTATTTTGAGTTTTTGCAGTTTTCCTGTGTGTAGTGTTTTAGTTTTTGTCTTGCGCTCCTATTTTGGTGGCTTTATCTCTTTTTTGGTATTTTCCTGTAGCAGTTTCATGTCTTCCTTTGAGCGATATTTCCCGCATCTACTTTGTTTTAGCAATCAAGAATATTTCAGTTGTTTTTATCCTTCTTTGTGGGGACATTGTTGATTGTAATGTCATGTTCGGATGTACATTGTGGATGGCATCTTTGCACCATAGTAAGTCTTTGCTGTCGTCCAGCATTCTGTTTTTGTTTACTTTGTAGCCAGTTCAGTTTTAGTTTCGTTCTGCATAGCCTTCCCTAAGCTTCAATGCCTTTTCTTAGGGGCACTCACCTTTGGTTTATTTTTGGTTTACGCATTAGATACCTTTTTATCTGCACAATGCCTTCCGATATTTCTGACATCTACAAAGCAATTAGCTACCTACTGATATGGAAGAGTATTACACGGTTACTCTGCCGAGCTCTAGACAGCACCGACACTCAACGACAACACATCATTTGCAGACTATAATTACTGGTTTGCAAAAAATATTTTTAACCCAAATAGGTGAAATTAGATAATCTCCCACGGCACACCAGACTGTATCGCGGCACAGTGGTTGAAAAACATTAATGTAGACCACAAGGAAGTGTTTCCAATTTAGAGAATAATAATAATATGACTCCTTTAATGCGCCTTATAATCAGGTGTGCCTTATATATGAAAAAAGATCAAAAATAGACCATTCATCGGCAGTGACCCTTACAATCCGGTGCGCCCAATGGTCCAGAAAATATGTTACGCTAAGTACAACGTTGTGAGCATTATAAGTGGCTATGTTGAGTGTGATCTATAAACCCCGTTTCCATATGAGTTGGGTAATTGTGTTAGATGTAAATATAAACGGAATACAATGATTTGCAAATCATTTTCAACCCATATTCAGTTGAATATGCTACAAAGACAACATATTTGATGTTCAAACTAATAAACTTTTTTTTTGTTGCAAATAATCATTAACTTTAGAATTTGATGCCAGCAACACGTGACAAAGAAGTTGGGAAAGGTGGCAATAAATACTGATAAAGTTGAGGAATGCTCATCAAACACTTATTTGGAACATCCCACAGGTGAACAGGCAAATTGGGAACAGGTGGGTGCCATGATTGGGTGTAAAAGTAGATTCCATGAAATGCTCAGTCATTCACAAACAAGGATGGGGCGAGGGTCACCACTTTGTCAACAAATGCGTGAGCAAATTGTTGAACAGTTTAAGAAAAACCTTTCTCAACCAGCTATTGCAAGGAATTTAGGGATTTCACCATCTACGGTCCGTAATATCATCAAAGAGTTCAGAGAATCTGGAGAAATCACTGCACGTAAGCAGCTAAGCCCGTGACCTTCGATCCCTCAGGCTGTACTGCATCAACAAACGACATCAGTGTGTAAAGGATATCACCACATGGGCTCAGGAACACTTCAAAAAACCAAGTGCAAGTTAAAACTCTCCTATGCAAGGCGAAAAAAGTTTATCAACAACACCCAGAAACGCCGTCGGCTTCGCTGGGCCTGAGCTCATCTAAGATGGACTGATACAAAGTGGAAAAGTGTTCTGTGGTCTGACGAGTCCACATTTCAAATAGTTTTTGGAAACTGTGGACGTCGTGTCCTCTGGACCAAAGACGAAAAGAGCCATCCGGATTGTTATAGGCGCAAAGTTGAAAAGCCAGCATCTGTGATGGTATGGGGGTGTATTAGTGCCCAAGACATGTGTAACTTACACATTTCTGAAGGCCCCATTAATGCTGAAAGGTACATACAGGTTTTAGAGCAACATATGTTGCCATCCAAGCAATGTTACCATGGACGCCCCTGCCTATTTCAGCAAGACAATGCCAAGCCACGTGTTACATCAATGTGGCTTCATAGTAAAAGAGTGCGGGTACTAGACTGGCCTGCCTGTAGTCCAGACCTGTCTCCCATTGAAAATGTGTGGCGCATTATGAAGCCTAAAATACCACAACGGAGACCCCGGACTGTTGTTGCTGTACATCAAGCAAGAACGGGAAGGAATTCCACCTGAGAAGCTTCAAAAATGTGTCTCCTCAGTTCCTAAACGTTTACTGAGTGTTGTTAAAAGGAAAGGCCATGTAACACAGTGGTGAACATGCCCTTTCCCAACTACTTTGCCACGTGTTGTAGCCATGAAATTCTAAGTTAATTATTATTTCCAAAAAAAAAAAAAAAAAGTTTATGAGTTTCAACATCAAATATCTTGTCTTTGTAACATATTCCACTGAATATGGGTTGAAAAGGATTTGCAAATCATTGTATTCCGTTTATATTTACATCTAACACAATTTCCCAACTCATATGGAAACGGGGTTTGTACTAAGACTGCGTGTACAATTAATAACCATTGCAAAAATGGTGCAGACTGCCGTATTTAAATGAGAATTTTGCGTAGATCTGGGCAATTATAGGATTGTGATCGATGATCGTGAATCATTTGATTTGGATCAAGGTGATCAAGCTGTTAGCATATAAAGTTAAAGTTAAAGTTAAAGTACCAATGATTGTCACACACACACTAGGTGTGGCGAGATTATTCTCTGCATTTGACCCATCACCCTTGATTACCTAGATCAAACATGGGAGGAATGTCGGTTCGAAAACACCGCAGTAGTTAAACAGTCGTGATGCAATGGTACTCGGTGTAATCCTGCACGGAACAATCCGCCGTTATTGACTGTGTCTTCCGCCAGAACTAATCCAATCCCCACAAATGTCAATACCTATGTTATTATGTTCCCAAACTGAAATACCTACTAGTTCAGGGGTCGGCAACCCGCGGCTCTAGCGGCTCTTTAGCGCCGCCCTAGTGGCTTTCTGGAGCTTTTTAAAAAATGTATGAAAAATGGAAAAAGATGAGGGGAAAATATGTATTTCTTATTTTAATATGGTTTATGTAGGGCAGGGGTCGGCAACCCAAAATGTTGAAAGAGCCACATTGAACCAAAAATACAAAAACAAATCTGTCTGGAGCCGCAAAAAAATAAAAGCCATATTACATATTGTCATGAGATATAAATTGAATTAAGATGACTTAAAGGAAACTAAATGAGCTCAAATATAGCTACAAATGAGGCATTATGATGCAATATGTACATATAGCTACCCTAAATAGCATGTTAGCATCGATTAGCTTGCAGTCATGCAGTGACCAAATATGTCTGATTAGCACTCCACACAAGTCAATAACATCAACAAAACTCACCTTTCATGCACAACCTTAAAAGTTTGGTGGACAAAATGAGACAGAAAAAGAAGTGGCATAAAACACGTCCTAGAAAGTTATACATGTAAACAAACTACGGTGAGTTCAAGGACGGCCAAAATTAGTACGACAAAACGGCGCTTTAATATAAACAATAACAGTAGCAATTAGGGAGGTTTGTGTCATGCTTGTCCTCCCACAGGAACATATTAAAACAAAAAATATTTTTTTCCATTTTTCATACATTTTTGAAAAAGCTCCAAAGAGCCACTAGGGCAGCGCTAAAGAGCGGCTCTAGAGCCGCGGGTTGCCGACCCCTGATGTAGGGGGACAAACATGACACAAGCCTCCCTAATTGTTACAAAGCACACTGTTTATATTAAACAAGCTTCATTGATTCGAGTATTTGGCGAGCGCCGTTTTGTCCTACTAATTTAGGCCGTCTTTGAACTCACCGTTTGTTTACATGTATAACTTTCTCCGACTTTCTAGGACGTGTTTTATGCCACTTCTTTTTCTGTCTCAATTTGTCCACCAAACGTTTAACGTTGTGCATGAAAGGTGAGTTTTGTTGATGTTATTGACTTGTGTGGAGTGCTAATCAGACATATTTGGTCACTGCGTGACTGCAAGCTAATCGATGCTAACATGCTATTTAGGCTAGCTATATGTACATATTGCATCATTATGTCTCATTTGTAGCTATATTTGAGGTCATTTAGTTTCCTTTAAGTCCTCTTAATTCAATTTATATCTCATGACACACTATCTGTATGTAATATGGCTTTTAATTTTGCGGCTCCAGACAGATTTGTTTTTGTATTTTTGGTCCAATATGGCTCTTTCAACATTTTGGGTTGCCAACCCCTGTACTAGTTAAACTGGTGGTTTGCTTTCTCCCAGATGAATATAAACATTCACCATATGCAAAACATTGTATGAGTTAATTAATTCACTTTGGCTCCAAAACAACAGATAGTAATAGCAGGCAGAGGGAATGTTGAAGATTCAGAAGCCAAATAAGGTTTACTAAAAAAAAATAGTGCATTGAAGTTGAACCCAAGCCTGAAGGTCTAAGAGGCAGCTGCATGAATGTTTGCGCTTAATCCAACAGTTCAAAGTCAAGTGACTTTCAAAACAAATTTAAGTGTATATCTGCAACAATATTCCAACACTAATGGCTAACCTTTTTCTGTAGTTTTTGAGTGCCAGGGTCTTACCGGAATTGGTGACCAGGGCAGAGTTGGTTTCCCCTGCAACTACACTTTAGGGTTTACGATATGAATCACATTAAGCCCCGTAATGTAGCCACTGGTGTGTGCGCTCCAAGCCGAGAAGCAATAGAGCAAAGCCCCCGTGCAAACCACGGCGACGAAATCTGGCTAAAAACTCGTGTAACAGGTAATGTACAGAATATATTTTCCTTGGTCTTTATCTCCTTGAAGGTGTTTTGCTACTTCCTTCAGATTTTGCAAGAAAATAATTTGGAAGGAATAATGTATACAATGTAGGAGTGTACGGAAAGTATGTAGACATCTCAAAGTGCATAGTGCCCTTTTATGAAATCAAGACATAACATATTTTCAATCAATAAATCAATCAAAGTTTATTTATATAACCCTTAATCACGAGTGTCTCAAAGGGCTGCACAAGCCACAACGACATCCTCGGCTCAGATCCCACCTCAGGGCAAAAAAAAAACTCAACCCAATGGGCACAATGAGAACCCTCGTAGGGGACCGCAGACCTGGGCGACTGGTGCAATGGATGTCGAGTGGATCTAGTGAATAGTGTGAGAGTCCAGTCCATAGTGGGGCCAGCAGGGGATCATCTTGAAGGGAGACAAGTCAGCAGCGCAAGGACGTCCCCAACTGATGCACAGAGGAGTGGTCCACCCTGGGTCCCGACTTTGAACAGCTAGTAGAGATGCGCGGTTTGCGGACACAACCGCGGAGTCCGCGGATTATCCGCGGATCGGGCGGTTGAAATAAAAAAAAAATAGATTTTATCCGCGGGTCAGGTCGGGCGGTTGAAATAAAAAAAAATTAGATTTTAAATAGATTCAGGCGGGTGGCAGTTAAACCAATTCGGAAATATATATACATAGTTAAATGTTGTTACCCACATACGAAAAACGAGCAGGCACCTGCAGCATATGCCACAACAGAAGAAGAAAAAAAAAAGAGATGGACACTTTTACGGAGCGGAGAAGAGACGCCTCCCCGGGGTCCGGGACCGAGGCCCCTTCCCCCGAGAGGGCCCCACCGGGAGCCGTAGCTGAGGTGATCCGCGAGAAGGGCCCGACGCACGTCCAGGGTCACCACCGCGCCCACCGCACCGACACCCCGCCTCGTCCGCCTTTGCCGCGGCCGGCGTCACGCGCAGCAGGTAAGCAGCTTACTTGCCCGCCACCCCCGTGGCTGGGGGCTCGTAACAGGGGTCACTCCGCGCGCTCCGCCAGCGCAGCTTACCTGCCCGCCACCCTCGTTGCCGGGGGCGCGTAACAGGGGTCACTCCGCGGGCAGTGCGCTCACGAAAGGGGTGGGGCTCACCCTGGTGAGCCGAGTGGGCAGAACTGGCGCTGCGGGATGAACCGAACGCCGGGTTAAGGCGCCCGATGCCGACGGTCATCAGACCCCAGAAAAGGTGTTGGTTGATATAGACAGCATGACGGTGGCCATGGAAGTCGGAACCCGCTAAGGAGTGTGTAACAACCCACCTGCCGAATCAACTAGCCCTGAAAATGGATGGCGCTGGAGCGTCGGGCCCATACCCGGCCGTCGCCGGCAGCGAGAGCCGCGAGGGCTAGGCCGCGACGAGTAGGATGGCCGCCGCGGTGCGCGCTGAAGCCTCGGGCGCGAGCCCGGGTGGAGCCGCCGCGGGTGCGAGGGACATCGCACCTCCACGCGCTTGGAGGTGCGCTCAGCGCGGCTCCCAGATGATTGCGCAGTGGTGTCTCCTTTCTTTAACAGGCAAAAGCTTTATAACCTCACTAATGCCTTGTATCGTCTATATTAGATATATAACAACGGGCGGGTGCGGGCGGGTGCAGTTCTGATTAAATGTTAGTTCGGGTGGATGGCGGATGGTTGACGACTTTTGCGATGCGGTTGCGGATGAAATAATTGCCTATCCGCGCATCTCTAACAGCTAGTGTCTGATAACCCCCCCCCCCCCCCCAGCAGGAGAGGGGGACAGAGCAGAAGAGAGACGGCAGATCAACTAGTTTAAAAGGGGGGGGTCTATTTAAAGGCTAAAGTCTAGCCGCGAGAGTATATAAATGAGATTTAAGATGGGACTTAAATGCTTCTACTGAGGTAGCATCTCTAAGGGCAAATAGAAAACGCTCTATAGCCTGCAGACTTTTTTTGGGCTCTGGGATTTACATTTGAATATAATTCCCTGAAGTGCTCGTCACTATAGTCTCACATGCAGCTGTAATGATTAAATGGGGCTGAAGCCTAAAGTCTGCCATCAGAAAACAAGCTTAAAATTACTTCTGTATCTATTTTCGGGGCGGTTTTAACTGTATGATCAGTGTCATTGCCGACAGTAAGTCGGACCCGTTTCCAGTGAGGGTTGGACTCCGATAGGGCTGCCCTTTGTCAACGATTCTATTTACAACTTTTATGGACAGAATTTCTAGGTACAGTTATGGCTTTGAAGAGATCCGGTTTGGTGGCTGTAGAATTACGTCTCTGCTTTTTGCGGATGATGTGGTCCTGCAGGCTTCCTCTTGCCAGGATATGGAGCTCTCACTGGATCGATTTGCAGCCGAGTGTGAAGCCCATCCATCCATCCATCCATCTTCTTCCGCTTATCCGAGGTCGGATCACGGGGGCAGCAGCCTAAGCAGGGAAGCCCAGACTTCCCTCTCCCCAGCAACTTTGTCCAGCTCTTCCTGTGGGACCCCGAGGCGTTCCCAGGCCAGCCGGGAGACATAGTCTTCCCAACGTGTCCTGGGTCTTCCCCGCGGCCTCCTACCGGTCGGACGTGCCCTAAACACCTCCCTAGGGAGGCGTTCGGGTGGCATCCTGATCAGATGCCCGAACCACCTCATCTGGCTCCTCTCGATGTGGAGGAGCAGCGGCTTTACTTTGAGCTCCTCCCGGATGGCAGAGCTTCTCACCCTATCTCTAAGGGAGAGCCCCGCCACCCGGCGGGGGAAACTCATTTCGGCCGCTTGTACCCGTGATCTTGTCTTTTCGGTCATAACCCAAAGCTCATGACCATAGGTGAGGATGGGAACGTAGATCGACCGGTAAATTGAGAGCTTTGCCTTCCGGCTCAGCTCCTTCTTCACCACAACGGATCGATACAGCGTCCGCATTACTGAAGACGCCGCACCGATCTGCCTGTCAATCTCACGATCCACTCTTCCCTCACTCGTGAACAAGACTCCGAGGTACTTGAACTCCTCCACTTGGGGCAAGATCTCCTCCCCAACCCGGAGATGGCACTCCATCCTTTTTCGGGCGAGAACCATGGACTCGGACTTGGAGGTGCTGATTCTCATCCCAGTCGCTTCACACTCAGCTGCGAACCGATCCAGTGAGAGCTGAAGATCCTGGCCAGATGAAGCCATCAGGACCACATCATCCGCAAAAAGCAGAGACCTAATCCTGCAGCCACCAAACCAGATCCCCTCAACGCCTTGACTGCGCCTAGAAATTCTGTCCATAAAAGTTATGAACAGAATCGGTGACAAAGGGCAGCCTTGGCGGAGTCCAACCCTCACTGGAAACGTGTCCGACTTGATACCGGCAATGCGGACCAAGCTCTGGCACTGATCATACAGGGAGTGGACTGCCACAATCAGACAGTCCGATACCCCATACTCTCTGAGCACTTCCCACAAGACTTCCCGAGGGACACGGTCGAATGCCTTCTCCACCAGTGTGAAGCGACTGGGATAAAAATCCGCACTTACAAGTCCATGGTTCCTGCCTGAAAAAGAGTGGGATGCCATCTCCGGGTTGGGGACGAGATCCTGCCCCAGTTGGAGGAGTTTAAATACATCGGGGTCTTGCTCACGAGCAAGGGAAGAGTGGATCGTGAGATCGACAGGCGGATCTGTGCGGCATCTGGGGAGAAGACGCTGTAGAAGGTGAGCCTCGTAAATAAAACCGCCCACAAAACGGCGCATTTTGAAGCTACTGTCAGAAAGCGACTTAAAGATGGTCTGTAAAACATAATCTATGCAACATTTTGACCAAAGAACCACCATTACATGTTATTTATACCACAAGGAAGTGTTTTCAATTTAGAAAAAAATTAATAATAATATGACTCCTTTGATGCGTCCTATAATCCAGTGCGCCTTATACATGAAAAAAATATAGAAAATAGACCATTCATCGGCAGTGCACCTTTATAATCCGGAGCGCCCTACGGTCCGGAAAATACGGTAAATCTTCTGACAACAATAGTAAAATTAAGGGGTGTCACAATACTTCGGTATGTTCTCTAATTCTACAAACTACATGATAAGGCTCAGATATTCAAATCTATTTTCTCACTGACATGCCTTGCTCACTTCTGCTCTATTAGATTTACTCGGTTAATTTGGGGAAATGCAGGAATGGAAAATTTACAATCCAATGATGCAACCACCATTCAAGAAATGAGGCTTTGGTAGCCTTTTTCTCAGTTTTATTGTATATTTCAACAAATGCACGTCAGAGTAATAGGCTTTTTGCCCAGGCTGCGGCATATTCTTTATTACTGCAGCGGAAATCTGATGCAGTACGAAGGTAGAGAGATGAAATAGCTTTAGTCATTTTATTTCTGGTGTTTCAAACCATTTGACATTCATCATGACTCTTGATTGCCAAAGCTGCACGGAAAAGGAAACTACTCTTCCTTGCGTGAATAACCGTTGAGCAGTGGGTCGAAGTTAATTTAAGGTTACCCGACTAATCTACACAATTCTCATGGTTAGAAATAAAAGTCCGGTGAGACTAAAGATCAGCACTTCATGGTATTATATTAGAGTGGTGGGCCGTCAGGGCCAGCAAGGACTTCTCTGCTGGCCTAACATAACCAGAAATCATGATCATAATTAAAGATGAAAGGCGTCTGTGCACTATAAGTGAGCGGGCACATACATTTGATAGACAGTTGCGATAGCCAATAACATCACGAGTTGTTGTCAGTAAGGCCTTCTCTATGAGGGGCCGTTAGGGACATTATTCAGAATTACCTCTTACATACACTACTGAAATGCTCTCATATATCCATCCTTCCATCCATCTTCTTCCGCTTATCCGAGGTCGGGTTGCGGGGGCAGCAGCCTAAGCAGGGAAGCCCAGACTTTCCTCTCCCCAGCCACTTCGTCCAGCTCTTCCCGGGGGATCCCGAGGCGTTCCCAGGCCAGCCGGGAGACATAGTCTTCCCAACGTGTCCTGGGTCTTCCCCGTGGCCTCCTACCGGTTGGACGTGCCCTAAACACCTCCCTAGGGAGGCGTTCGGGTGGCATCCTGACCAGATGCCCGAACCACCTCATCTGGCTCCTCTCGATGTGGAGGAGCAGCGGCTTTACTTTGAGCTCCCCCCGGATGACAGAGCTTCTCACCCTATCTCTAAGGGAGAGCCCCGCCACCCGGCGGAGGAAACTAATTTCGGCCGCTTGTACCCGTGATCTTGTCCTTTCGGTCATAACCCAAAGCTCATGACCGTAGGTGAGGATGGGAACGGAGATCGACCGGTAAATTGAGAGCTTTGCCTTCCGGCTCAGCTCCTTCTTCACCACAACGGATCGATACAGCATCCGCATTACTGAAGATGCCGCACCGATCTCATGTTCTCATATAAACAACTGAAATATTTTTCTCAATACTGAAACACTCTTATACACACTACTGAAACACTCTTATACACAATACTGAAATACTCTTATACACACTACTGAAATGCTCTCACATAAACAACTGAAATATTTTGTCTCACACACACCACTGGAACACTTGTATACACACTACTGAAACACTCTTATACACACTACTGAAATGCTCTCACATAAACAACTGAAATGTTTTTCTCACTACTGAAACACTCTTATACACACTACTGAAACACTCTTATACACACTACTGAAATGCTCTCACATAAACAACTGAAATATTTTGCTCTCACACACACCACTGGAACACTTGTATACACACTACTGAAACACTCTTATACACACTACTGAAATGCTCTCACATAAACAACTGAAATGTTTTTCTCACTACTGAAACACTCTTATACACACTACTGAAACACTCTTATACACTACTGAAATGCTCTCACATAAACAACTGAAACATTTTGCTCTCACACACACCACTGGAACACTTGTATACACACTACTGAAACACTCTTATACACAATACTGAAACACTCTTATACACTACTGAAATGCTCTCACATAAACAACTGAAATGTTTTTCTCAATACTGAAACACTCTTATACACACTACTGAAACACTCTTATACACAATACTGAAATACTCTTATACACACTACCAAAATGTTCTCACATAAACAACTGAAATATTTTGCTTTCACACACACCACTGGAACACTTGTATACACACTACTGAAACACTCTTATACACACTACTGAAATGCTCTCACATAAACAACTGAAATGTTTTTCTCACTACTGAAACACTCTTATACACACTACTGAAACACTCTTATACACACTACTGAAATGCTCTCACATAAACAACTGAAATATTTTGCTCTCACACACACCACTGGAACACTTGTATACACACTACTGAAACACTCTTATACACACTACTGAAATGCTCTCACATAAACAACTGAAATATTTTGCTCTCACACACACCACTGGAACACTTGTATACACACTACTGAAACACTCTTATACACTACTGAAATGCTCTCACATAAACAACTGAAATGTTTTTCTCACTACTGAAACACTCTTATACACACTACTGAAAGACTCTTATACACACTACTGAAATGCTCTCACATAAACAACTGAAATATTTTGCTCTCACACACACCACTGGAACACTTGTTTACACACTACTGAAACACTCTTATACACACTACTGAAATGCTCTCACATAAACAACTGAAATGTTTTTGTCAATACTGAAACACTCTTATACACACTACTGAAACACTCTTATACACAAAACTGAAATACTCTTATACACACTACTGAAACGCTCTCACATAAACAACTGAAATATTTTGCTCTCACACACACCACTGGAACACTTGTATACACGCTACTGAAACACTCTTATTCACACTACTGAAACACTCTTATACACACTACTGAAATGCTCTCACATAAACAACTGAAATGTTTTTCTCACTACTGAAACACTCTTATACACACTACTGAAACACTCTTATACACACTACTGAAATGCTCTCACATAAACAACTGAAATATTTTGCTCTCACACACACACCTGAAACACTCGTATACACACTACTGAAACACTCTTATACACACTACTGAAATGCTCTTACATACACTACTGAAATGTTCTCACATAAACAACTGAAATATTTTTCTCAATACTGAAACACTCTTATAAACTACTGAAACACTCTTATACACAATACTGAAATACTCTTATACACACTACTGAAATGCTCTCACATAAACAACTGAAATATTTTTCTCTCACACACACCACTGGAACACTCGTATACACACTACTGAAACACTCTTATACAAACTACTGAAACACTCTTATACACACTACTGAAATGCTCTCACATAAACAACTGAAATGTTTTTCTCACTACTTAAAGACTCTTATACACACTACTGAAAGACTCTTATACACTACTGAAATGATCTCACATAAACAACTGAAATATTTTGCTCTCACACACACCACTGAAACACTCATATACACACTACTGAAACACTCTTATACACACTACTGAAATGCTCTCACATAAACAACTGAAATATTTTTCTCACTACCGAAACACTCTTATACACACTACTGAAACACTCTTATACACAATACTGAAATACTCTTATACACACTACCGAAATGCTCTCACATAAACAACTGAAATATTTTGCTCTCACACACACCACGGGAACACTTGTATACACACTACTGAAACACTGTTATACACACTACTGAAACACTCTTATACACACTACTGAAATGCTCTCACATAAACAACTGAAATATTTTGCTCTCACACACACCACTGGAACACTTGTATACACACTACTGAAACACTCTTATACACACTACTGAAATGCTCTCACATAAACAACTGAAATGTTTTTCTCACTACTGAAACACTCTTATACACACTACTGGGGCGGTATAGCTCGGTTGGTAGAGTGGCCGTGCCAGCAACTTGAGGGTTCCAGGTTCGATCCCCGCCTCCGCCATCCTAGTCACTGCCGTTGTGTCCTTGGGCAAGACACTTTACCCACCTGCTCCCAGTGCCACCCACACTGGTTTAAATGTAACTTAGATATTGGGTTTCACTATGTAAAGCGCTTTGAGTCACTAGAGAAAAGCGCTATATAAATATAGTTCACTTCACTTCACTGAAATGCTCTTACATACACTACTGAAATGCTCTCACATAAACAACTAAACATTTTATCTCTCACACACCCTACTGAAACCCCCTCATAAACACTACTGAATTTTTTCTCTCTCATGCACACACAAACGCCTGGAATTATTTTACACAAGTATGTATAAACGGATTTCACCTGTGTGTGTGTGAGCTTTTTACACGTGCGTGTGAGAGACAACAATTTCAGTAGTATGTGTGCAAGGATTTCAGTTATGTTTTATGCAAATTTTTATTTGACAGTACCACATAAGATATGTTTTAATGCTGATGCGGTTTTATTGATTTTTAAATGCGGCAGAAAATGATAATAAATAATTGTGCACTGTTGAGGTGTTCAGTGCTCAGTAGTGCGTAAATGTGTTTCTGTATGGTATTTCTCCAGCAATGGTCATGTGGTGACATAAATGATGGTATTTTGAGAGGTAATCATTGAGGTCGGACATCACTGAAGGCCTAGGTGGGAAGCGCACGGCCCGCCACTGTTATTATATTACCATATTACCCCATAGTGTTTAAAAAGGCTTGTTACAGTTATCTGTTTTCTATACGAAAGGTCACTTAACCCACCTGGGCCTATATTTTCATACTTGTCATCCTACATGGTGCTTTTACTGTTTGCTTCCACAAGACATGTTTCTTTATTGTATATTTGTTTTTCTGACATGAAATGCACAGAATGTTACGTCTTAATTTTGGAAAAAAAGGGCCTCGACTCCCAGTGTCTAGCTGTGTTGATATCGCATGTGCAATAAAATACAATGTTGACTTCCATTCGTACTACAGTCATATTCACATTAGAGGCTGAACACATGGTACATTGCAGCTGCATTGAACAGATAAGGCACTTAAGGAACAAACCTGATGGCAGCATTGAGACCAAAGACCAGTAAAACAGATTGACTGTATAAATCCCATGTGGAGCTTTCCATATCTTAATAGACCAGCGAGAGGGCGATGATTTACAGCACGACTGTCTACGTGTGTTTGGCAAGCTCAGAATGTGCATGCACACAACATCATTTTACTTGTCCTGAATTAGGAAAACAGCCTCTGCGCCAGCACTCCTGCTTAGACCTGCAAAAGGAGAGAAGCCAAGGACTTAGTAGAGTTAATAATTTCACCGCCGTCATCTCCAAAGACAAAAACAGTACGTTGGTGATGCTGGTTGACATGCAGGGTTGCAGTGTGCATGTCAATAGGTTCTGGGTTAAGCTTGCAAAAAATAATGTATGCCTACAAGTTTTATCACAAAACTTTTACCGTATTTTTCGGACTATAAAGGCACTTAAAATCCTTTCATTTTCTCAAAAATTGACAGTGCGCCTTGTAAAGCGGTGCACCTAATGTACGGAATAATTCTGGTTGTGTTTACTGACCTCAAAGCTATTTTATTTTGTACATGGCGTAATGATAAGTGTAACCAGTAGATGGCAGTCACACATAAGAGATACGTGTAGACTGCAAGATGAGGCCAGTAAACAATCAATCAATCAATGTTTATTTATGTTTGTATATAGCCCTGAATCACAAGTGTCTCAAAGGGCTGCACAAGCCACAACGACATCCGCGGTTCAGATCCCACATCAGGGCAAGGAAAAACTCAACTCAGTGGGATGACAATGAGAAACCTCGGAGAGGACCGCAGATGTGGGTCACAATGGACGTCGAGTGGGTCTAGCATAATATTGTGAAAGTCCAGTCCATAGTTGATGTAACATAATGTTGTGAAAGTCCAGTCCATAGTGGATCTAACATAATATTGTGAAAGTCCAGTCCATAGTGGATCTAACATAATAGTGAGAGTCCAGTCCATAGTGGTTCTAACATAATATTGTGAAAGTCCAGTCCATAGTGGATCTAACATAATAGTGAGAGTCCAGTCCATAGTGGATCTAACATAATAGTGAGAGTCCAGTCCATAGTGGTTCTAACATAATATTGTGAAAGTCCAGTCCATAGTGGATCTAACATAATAGTGAGAGTCCAGTCCATAGTGAATCTAACATAATATTGTGGAAGTCCAGTCCATAGTGGATCTAACATAATAGTGAGAGTCCAGTCCATAGTGGATCTAACATAATGTTGTGAAAGTCCAGTCCATAGTGGATCTAACATAATGTTGTGAAAGTCCATTCCATAGTGGATCTAACATAATATTGTGAAAGTCCAGTCCATAGTGGATCTAACATAATAGTGAGAGTCCAGTCCATAGTGGACCTAACATAATATTGTGAAAGTCCAGTCCATAGTGGATCTAACATAATAGTGAGAGTCCAGTCTATAGTGGACCTAACATAATATTGTGAAAGTCCAGTCCATAGTGGATCTAACATAATAGTGAGAGTCCAGTCCATAGTGGGGCCAGCAGGAAACCATTCCGAGCGGAGACAGGTCTGCAGCGCAGAGAAGTCCCCAACCGATGCACATGCCAGCGGTCCACCCCGGGTCCCGACTCTGGACAGCCAGCACTTCATCCATGGCCACCGGACCTGTGCCCTCCCCCCAAACAACACCAAACCTTTAAATGTTCATTTGAGGAATATAGCACACTACACACGGCGCTCCAAAATCAGTCAAAATGTTTTAATACGACTTTGGTAAGCTATGAAACCGCACCGCTTGATGGATTGTGGGAGCATTACAGCTACCATAGACTGACGAATTGTGCTTCAACATACAAGTATCATTAATGGCACCCATTAGCAGACATATTATCTGGGGTTTTGTCTTGCAATATTATGCAAAAACAACCTTTTGATTGTCTGCTGATCTGTATTTGGGATCTGTATAAGTCCTGAAAATGTGCGCGCATCCGCAATTGTAGTCCGTGCTAACACCATAGTTGATAAGCTTCTTCTTTTTCTCTATCTTCTTGTTATGGGACATTCATCCTTCGCTGTTGCCATTTCTAATATAAAGTAGTGTAAAGTTCTTACTTATATCTGTCAGTAAACTTGCCATGAAAGCGCTAAAACATACCGGTGTAGTGAGTTTACATTATTCACCCAAGGAACTTTAGTTATTAGAGAGTTCCGGTCGGACGGTTTTTCCCGGGACACATTTCAGGCATATTGTTGCACTAGTGAGCCACGGATGAAGAGATGCTGCTCCGTTATTGATTTAAGTAAAGTCTGAATGTCATTAAAACAGTTACTTCCACTACCGTCCTTGCACGCTACACCGCTACAACAAAGATGACGAAGAAAAGACGCTGCCGAAGGTGAACCACGTAAATAAAACCACCCACAAAACGGGGCATCCTGTAGCGACTGTCAGAAAGCGACTTGAATATGATCTGTAAAACGTCATCTATGCAACATTGTGACCAAAGAACTACCATGACATGTTATGTAGACCACAAGAAAGTGTTTTCAATTTAAATGAAAATAGACTCTTGACCCGCTCATCGGCAGTGCGCCTTTTAATCCGGTGCGCCCAATGGTCCGGAAAATACAGTAAGTAATATAGTACATATGTACCAAACTGAATTCATAGAAAAAAAACATTGTTGAATAGGTTACTTAAAAACTCCTCCCTTTCACATTCAATGACTGTAATGAAAATGTTCTCAAAACTTCAAAACAATCAATATATCAATTTAAATGGAGCACGATTGTGGAATAATGCCATTTGACTTATTTGTGCACACAGGTTACAGTGACAAAGGCTAAAAAGTTAATATCCATCCATCCATCCATCTTCGCGTCGCGGGGGCAGCAGCCTAAGCAGGGAAGCCCAGACTTCCCTCTCCCCAGCCACTTCGTCCAGCTCCTCCCGGGGGATCCCGAGGCATTCCCAGGCCAGCCGGGAGACATAGTCTTCCCAACGTGTCCTGGGTCTTACCCGTGGCCTCCTACCGGTCGGACGTGCCCTAAACACCTCCCGAGGGAGGCGATCGGGTGGCATCCTGACCAGATGCCCGAACCACCTCATCTGGCTCCTCTCGATGTGGAGGAGCAGCGGCTTTACTTTGAGCTCCCCCCGGATGACAGAGCTTCTCACCCTATCTCTAAGGGAGAGCCCTGCCACCCAGCGGAGGAAACTCATTTCGGCCGCTTGTACCCGTGATCTTGTCCTTTCGGTCATAACCCAAAGCTCATGACCATAGGTGAGGATGGGAACGTAGATCGACCGGTAAATTGAGAGCTTTGCCTTCCGGCTCAGCTCCTTCTTCACCACAACGGATCGATACAGCGTCCGCATTACTGAAGATGCCGCACCGATCCGCCTGTCGATCTCACGATCCACTCTTCCCTCACTCGTGAACAAGACTCCGAGGTACTTGAACTCCTTCACTTGGGGCAGGGTCTCCTCCCCAACCCGGAGATGGCACTCCATCCTTTTCCGGGCAAGAACCATGGACTCGGACTTGGAGGTGCTGATTCTCATCCCAGTCGCTTCACACTCGGCTGCGAACCGATCCAGCGAGAGCTGAAGATCCTGGCCAGATGAAGCCATCAGGACCACATCATCTGCAAAAAGCAGAGACCTAATCCTGCAGCCACCAAACCAGATCCCCTCAACGCCTTGACTGCGCCTAGAAAGTTATGAACAGAATCGGTGACAAAGGGCAGCCTTGGCGGAGTCCAGCCCTCACTGGAAACGTGTCCGACTTACTGCCGGCAATGCGGACCAAGCTCTGACACTGATCATACAGGGAGCGGACCGCCAAAATCAGACAGTCCGATACCCCATACTCTCTGAGCACTCCCCACAGGACTTCCCGAGGGACACGGTCGAATGCCTTCTCCAAGTCCACAAAGCACATGTCGACTGGTTGGGCAAACTCCCATGCACCCTCAAGGACCCTGCCGAGAGTATAGAGCTGGTCCATAGTTCCACGACCAGGACCAAAACCACACTGTTCCTCCTGAATCCGAGGTTTGACTATCCGGCGTAGCCTCCTCTCCAGTACACCTGAATATATTACAGGTCCAAAATAACCCAAGTCAAACACAATATGATGCGAATACTGTCATTGTCTTTTGTACTTGACACCAAATGAATTAAGGTGGAAGTAACAATCAGTTAAAAAAAACTTGCCTCGGTTTTGGAATCTAAGGAGTGATGCCTGCCGGGATCACCATATTTAAATATCCTTTGTGACAGAGGTCTTCAAAAGCCTATCTTTTTTATTTTCTATTAGCTTAAAATGAACTTATAGTTCATGTGGCTTTGGCTAAGTGTTCCTTTCCTCTTCCTCTCCTCTATTTCCCCATCAAAAAGCTTGAATCAATTTCATGCCCTACAAATGCTGTTTACCCTCTTGGGTGTGAAACAGCTGCTTCTTGAGCACTCGCTCTCTCTCTCTCTGGCATTTTTGTACAAAAAAAAAAAAAATACATAAAAAAATCATAAAGAGCTAAGTTACACTTCAGCGCTAGAGTGGAATAGAACCATTGCTCATTAAAGACATTTGGTGGGCAGATGCAGTGTATAAGATCCTGTTTCCATTAATGACAATAACTTTCAAAGACACTTAAATGGTCGTTACTAAGAACAAGATCAAACTCATTCATCACACCCAATATGAACCACCAGTTATTATCACAAGAATGCTTATGACAAGATTTCCTGTTTTGTCTGTGATAAATCTCCCAGCCCTAGTGACTGTCGGATTTGGACTGATTTTAAACAGACCGTAATCGCTGATATGCCCTATTGTTTAAATGTAATACCACACGTCCGTCTTAAAAGCAAACGCTCGGACCAGAGCTTAATCTGAGGCTCTGGATTTTCCTCATCTATAAGGGATGCTTTTAATGTCCAGTAATCTTCACTGAAATAGACTTGTACGATTGTGTCAAAGCTGGTTCATTAAAAATAAGATCTAAACTGTATCCGCCCTTAATATTATCAATCAGAACAATCTTTTTCTAAATAAAGTTACTGTAAGGAAAACAAAACATACAAATAATTGCAGGTATTGGTAAATTCTGCTGTCCAAGAGTAGTTTCATAGTAATATCAGTACCCGTATGATTGCTAATGTTACAGGTGGTTGACAACTGTCTAAGAACTGAAGAAAGATAGGTCTTACATGTCCTGGTTTAAGAACCTTACTCTCTCCTTGCATTGTGCAGATGCAACACAAGTGGATGCCTAAAAAAACCTTCCACTGTAGATTACACTTGTGGTTGAAAACGCACTTGAGATGTTGAAAAGACTTTGTCGGGCTGTGACGGTAAAAGGCCAGCCTCCTTAGATTCGGGTTTCTGACCTTTTCCAGATTATTGCTGCTTTTCTATGTTCTTTTGTAGCTTAGATGGGCATTGAAAAGGCTTCAAACCCTTTCATCAAACACTGAAAGCGACCACTAAGACTGGTATTGGAGACATTTCAAAGGGTTCATTGCCAGACTTGGGTGGGGCAGCCTGGGTCAGTTAAAGTCCCAACGATCGTCACACACACTGTGTGGTGAAATTTGTCCTCTGCATTTGACCCATCCCCATGTTCCCCCCCTGGGAGGTGAGGAGAGCAGTGAGCAGCAGCGTGCAAGAATAATTTGGTGATTTAACCCCCAATTCCAACCGTTGATGCTGAGTGCCAAGCAGGGAGGCTTGAACTCACGACCTTCCAGTCTCAGGGCGGACACATTAACCACAAAGCCACTGAGCTGGTTTTAGGCCACTGAGCTGGTTTGATAAACTGACCAACCTGGACCTCACAATAAAGCAATGCCTTCACTCTGCACTCACTGGCCTCATACAGACTTGATAATCACGACAAGCCGCTGCGTAATTTGATGCTGTCTGCCAATGTTGGCACCCTCAGCCAGCGTCCCAATTAGACGAGCACTATGATTCACCCGGGAGGAAGTCACGCCGGGGGTGGACCTTCCCACCTTCACTAGCAGTTATTCCTCCCACACTTTGGGAGCCCAATAATTCTCACACCCTGTCCTCCAGTTTTACCGGTGAGTCTGGCTCTTGCGAGGAGTTCCTCCGTCAGTACGCTTTAGTAATCAATCGACAGCCTGGTTTCTACTCCTCATATGCATCATTTTTTGCAAGGGATTAAATCGTCGCATCAAGAATGAACTTGCTACCCGTGATGAACCTGCGTACTTTGACACACTCAATGACTTGGCCATTCAGGTTCAGGTTCAGTGATGTATGTACATAGATGCGCCCAGCAGAGATCAAGGCACGGTTGCTGGTGGGGTAGGGGAGGTCTTCCCGTCCGGCTGCGGGTAGTCTCTGGGCGGGGCGTCCTGTCTTTCTGCCCGCGTGAGGTGTGGTCTTTCACTGGCTTGAGGGCTGGCTGTCCCCATGCTTCTCCCGTGCCTTGTCCTCTACTGGGCGCATCTATGTACATACCTCACTGAACCTGAACCTGAATGGCTAAGTCAATAAGTGTGCCAAAGTACGCAGGTTCGTCACGGGTTGCAAGTTCATTCTTGATGCGACGATTTAATCCCTTGCAAAAAATGCTGCATAAAGCAGCGCTACCAAATCCGCTCTCAGCAGCTAGGATGCGGAAGTCTACGGTGTATGCGACCACAGAAAATGTATTTGCTTAAAGTCCAGCAGGTGGCTGCCAGCTTCTCTGCTCATTAGGAGATGATCAAACATCTTCAACATTACTTTCGTAAACAAGGGTAGGCATCGGGAGCATACTTACTAACCGTCATAGCCTAGGCTACGGCTTTGTCAGATAACAGGCTCATGATAAAAGCTATTTTAGCCGGGTCAGAGGAGTAGAAACCAGGCTGTCGATTAATTACTAATGCGTACTGACGGAGGAACTCCTCGCAAGAGCCAGACTCACCGGTGAAACTGGAGGACGGGGTGTGAGAATTATTAGTCTCCCGAAGTGTGGGAGGAATAGCTGCTAGTGAAGGTGGGAAGGTTCCCCCCCGGTGTGACTTCCTCCCGGGTGAATCATAGTGCTCGTCTAATTTCGACGCTGGCTGAGGGTGCCGACATTGACAGACAGCGTCAAATTACGCAGCAACATGTCGTGATTATCAAGTCTGTATGAGGCCAGTGAGTGCAGAGTGAAGGCATTCCTTTACTGCGGGGTCCATGTTGGCCAGTTTATTTATCGAACCAGCTCAGTGGCCTAACACCAGCTCAGTGGCCTTGTGGTTAGTGTGTCCGCCCTGAGACTGGAAGGTCGTGAGTTTAAGCCTCCCTGCTTGGCACTCAGCATCAAGGGTTGGAATTGGGAGTTAAATCACCAAATCATTCCCGCACGCTGCTGCTCACTGCTCCCCTCACCTCCCAGTGGGGGAACATGGGGATGGGTCAAATGCAGAGGACAAGTAATAATAATGGATTAGATTTATATAGCACTTTTCTAGACACTCAAAGCGCTTCACAGAGAAGTGAGAACCCATCATTCATTCACACCTGGTGGTGGTAAGCTACTTTCATAGCCACAGCTGCCCTGGGGTAGACTGACGTAAGCATTTATTCACCAGTGTGAGCGGCACTGGGGGCAAGGGTGATGTGTCCTGCCCAAGGACACAACGGCAGCGATTTGGATGTCAAGAGGCGGGGAGCGAACCTGCAACCCGAAGGTTTCTGGCACGGCCGCTCTACAAATTATGCCATGCCGCCCCAAATTTCACCACACCCAGTGTGTGTGACGATCGTTGGGACATTAACTTTAACGAACAGCTTTGCTGGAGTAGGACCCCATCGTAAAGAAGAAAGAATCAAAATCATAACAAAAAGCACACTCAAAAAGGAGTGAGAAAAAAAACTTAGAACGCACACAAAAGGTCTGGAGAAATGGAAATCGCACACAAAAGGTGTGGAGAGGAACAAGTGAACACTCAACGGCAGCGCAGAGGCCAAGCCACAGGAACAAGGAGGGCGAGTAGAGCCAGAACAAAGGAGATGAACACAACTGGAAGGGTGAAGCGTTAGGAATTAAATGGCGCTGAGTGAATGCACTGGAGAGCTTAAGTGGTCAGGCAGAAATGGGTATTAGGTGTGCGCGAACAGGTTTGCCCCGCAGCCTGAAAACCAGGCACTGCAACAAAAAGCAGACAGGTGGCAGCAGAGCTGCCAGATAATAACAATTAGACTGATAATAAGCTATATAAAGCAAACGTTACATTTTGTGCAGTTGCATTAGTTGGTCGTCATGAGGAGCTATCTAAAAAAATGTTTAAACATTTTAAACATGGCTAATGCCAATTTTGAAAGAAGATTAGCTGTCTAGTCTTTCATAAAATGTAGTAAAGTGTAGTGAAGTCTGTTTGCTGCTAGACTGACATCGTAGTTTACTTGCTAGCTAGTTTACAAGCTCGTATGACGAGCGATTTTGAAATAAAAACACTCAAAACATGACAATATTTATGTAGAATTGCAAAGGAAAAACTATTGTGCTTTCAGGTATGGGTATCATTCACAATTTTCAGTACTCTTGTGTGTGTTAATACATATTGTTTTTTCATTTGTAGTTTCATTTTCATTTGTTTTATTGCAACATAAAAAGAATTAGCTGATTATGATAACTGCTGTCTAGTTATATCTTGTTTTATCATAAGTCTCATTTTCAAGTATGAAAATGACAGTTGCAAGTCCAAGACATCAGATGACAGTAATGCATAGTCCACAGTTTCCAAAAACAATCCGAAATGTGGACTCGTCTGACCACAGAACACTTTTCCAGCGAAAAGGGTGTTGTTGATAAATGGCTTTCGTTTTGCATAGTAGAGTTTTACCTTGCACTTACAGATGTAGCGACAAACTGTAGTTACTGACAGTGGTTTTCTAAAGTGTTCCTGAGCCCATGTGGTGATATCCTTTACACACCGATGTCGCTTTTTGATGCTGTACAGCCTGAGGGATCGAAGGTCCGTAATATCATCGCTTACGTGCAGTGATTTCTCCAGATACTCTGAACCTTTTGATGATATTCACTGGTTTTGGGTTTTGTATATAAATATGTATTTATAACACATTTTTCAGTCGGTATTATCCAGAAACCAATGCCAACAAGTACGACTGAAAACAAAAAACATAAAGGAAGATTTTCACTTCTTCTGCGTTCCAATTTTTGCAATGATTTTTTTGCCACGTTAGAGTTGATGGATTGATTGATGCAAACAACATCAATTACAGGAAGCTTGTTGCAGTGTTGTGCTGTTACATCTAAAGGTGGGCTGTTTCTGTTAACCATTACCTGTGCCATTAACGGGTCACCACTCTGGGGAGGTAATTTTTCTGTAGCCTGGTTAATGGTCCTTACTGACAGCACTTAATGAAAATTAACGACAAGCTTTAAGATGGCACACTTGCAAATGGGGCAGCGGGTGTATTTCCACTGCTTTAAAGGGGAACATTATCACCAGACCTATGTAAGCGTCAATATATACCTTGATGTTGCAGAAAAAAGACCATATATTTTTTTAACCGATTTCCGAACTCTAAATGGGTGAATTTTGGCGAATTAAACGCCTTTCTAATATTCGCATTCGGAGCGATGACGTCACAACGTGACGTCACAACGTGACGTCACATCGGGAAGCAATCCGCAATTTTCTCAAACACCGAGTCAAATCACCTCCGTTATTTTCCGTTTTTTTCGACTGTTTTCCGTACCTTGGAGACATCATGCCTCGTCGGTGTGTTGTCGGAGGGTGTAACAACACGAACAGGGACGGATTCAAGTTGCACCAGTGGCCCGAAGATGCGAAAGTGGCAAGAAATTGGACGTTTGTTCCGCACACTTTACCGACGAAAGCTATGCTACGACAGAGATGGCAAGAATGTGTGGATATCCTGCGACACTCAAAGCAGATGCATTTCCAACGATAAAGTCAAAGAAATCTACCGCCAGACCCCCATTGAATCTGCCGGAGTGTGTGAGCAATTCAGGGACAAAGGACCTCGGTAGCACGGCAAGCAATGGCGGCAGTTTGTTCCCGCAGACGAGCCAGCTAAACCCCCTATCGACCCTGGCTTCCCTGGCCTGCTGACATCAACCCCAAAATTGGACAAATCAGCTTTCAGGAAAAGAGCGCGGATGAGGGTATGTCTACAGAATATATTAATTGATGAAAATTGGGCTGTCTGCACTCTCAAAGTGCATGTTGTTGCCAAATGTATTTCATATGCTGTAAACCTAGTTCATAGTTGTTAGTTTCCTTTAATGCCAAACAAACACATACCAATCATTGGTTGGAAGGCGATCGCCGAATTTGTCCTCGCTTTCTCCCGTGTCGCTGGCTGTCGTGTCGTTTTCGTCGGTTTCGCTTGCATACGGTTCAAACCGATATGGCTCAATAGCTTCAGTTTCTTCTTCAATTTCGTTTTCGCTACCTGCCTCCACACTACAGCCATCCGTTTCAATACATGCATAATCTGTTGAATCGCTTAAGCCGCTGAAATCCGAGTCTGAATCCGAGCTAATGTCGCTATAGCTTGCTGTTCTATCCGCCATGTTTGTTTGTGTTGGCTTCACTATGTGACGTCACAGGGAAATGGACGGGTGTATATAACGATGGTTAAAATCAGGCACTTTGAAGCTTTTTTTAGGGATATTGCGTGATGGGTAAAATTTTGAAAACAACTTCGAAAAATATAATAAAAACCACTGGGAACTGATTTTTTATGATTTTAACCCTTCTGAAATTGTGATAATGTTCCCCTTTAAGCACCCACATGCAGGAACTGACCAGAATATGAATCACGCAAAGTCTTGCTCTAGGACATTGTGCCGCTGGTGGAAAAAAAAAAAAAAAAAATGAAATCAACCAAAACGTGCTTGATGAAATGAACTCTGGGGTGCATTTCTCCCTAATAATAACACATTTAATTCCAAGCCAAGCCTCTTAAGAACTGCCTTGGCAGTATTCTTGCTTCATCATTGACACATTGGCCGGCCCAGCTGGCTGCCGAGAGTAAGCAACACTAACTAGAAGAGCTCAGCTTCAGCCTTAAGCTCGTCAGAATCTCATTAATAAGAATGAATGGGTGACTTGCAACTTGTGATCCCCGCAACATGGATTGGCTTTGCATCCTCTTAACCCTACTTAGTCTCAAAGATTAGGGCTCATTGGATGCCCAGGTAGTTCAATTTTCTTTGGGAAACCTTTTTGATCAGGCGTGTCGGAAAACACAAAAGTATACAGATAGGAAGAGCAGGTAAATAACTGTTGATTTAAAATAATAACAATGCAATGATGTCAGTTTGTGTGATAAATGCCCATACCATCATCAACATATTCAAATGTATTACCGTATTTTTTGGACTATAAGCATACTTGCCAACCTTGAGACCTCCGATTTCGGGAGGTGGGGGCGTGGTCGGGGGTGGGGCGGGGCGTGGTTGGGGGCGTGGTTACGAGGGGAGGAGTATATTTACAGCTAGAATTCACCAACTCCAGTATTTCATATATATATATATATATATATATATATATATATATATATATATATATATATATATATATATATATATATATATATATATATGAAATACTTGACTTTCAGTGAATTCTAGCTATATATATATTTATTTTATTATATATATAAATAAAAGAAATACTTGAATTGCAGTGTTCAGTTATTTACACATATACACACACATAACACTTATCTACTCATTGTTGTACTTGAAAGTACAATGCAATACAATTCCGGGGCAATGGCACCTATCAAATACACAGTAATGAAAACACAGTTGTACTAACTGTACTGTGTGTTATAAGAATAGAGTATGTGTGTGTGTGGCCCTTTAATAGGTGACAGCATGTGAGGTGAGTGACGTCAGTGAGTGTGTGGGCGAGAGAAGAGAGGGAGCGGGGTAGCGCGAGTGCGGGGAGGGACTAGTTGGTTTTGTGTTGGATTGGCTGTGTGCAAGCAATCAATAAAGCAAGATTCGCAACTAATCGCTGGACTCATCATTCACCCTAAAGTCGTCCGCTGTGGAGACCCACTGCCGGGTAAGGTGAAGGGTGTTGCCCCGAGCATACATCGGCCCTGGAGAAGTGTCTCCCCTGCGCTCTTCGACTATGGTCTCGTTGTTCTGCTTCGTCTCCTTGTGTGCGCACACTGGACTCAGGTCCGCATGGAGCTGGAGGGGGCGTGGCCTCCAGCTCCGGCTGAATTCCGGGAGATTTTCGGGAGAAAATTTCTTCCGGGAGGTTTTCGGGAGAGGCGCTGAATTTCGGGAGTCACCCGGAAAATCCGAGGGGGTTGGAAAGTATGACTATAAGGCACACTTAAAATCCTTTCATTATCTCAAAAATCGACAGTGCGCCTTATAACCTAATGTACGGAACAATTTTGGTTGTGCTTGCCGACCTCAAAGCAATTTTAATTGGTACATAGTGTAACGATGAGTGTGACCAGTAGAAGATAGTCACACATTAAAGATATGTGTAGACTGCAATATGACGCCAGTAAACAACAACAAAACTTTAAATGTTCCATTGAAGATAAAGAACATTACACACGGCACTTAAAAATCTGTCAAAATGTTTTAGTACGACTTTGAAGCCGCACCGCTTGATGGATTGGCCCATTATGGCTACCGTAATCAGAGATACAAGTATTACTATGGTGTGTGTATAAGGACCGCAAAATGGCACCCATTAGCAGACATATTATCTGCCGTTTTGTTTCACAATATTATGCAAAACCAACTTTTCTAACCTTCTGGTACCTGCGGATGTGTATTTGAGATCTGCATAAAGTCCTGAAAATTTGCCCACGTTCGCCACTGTAGTTTGTACCGATAACGTAGTTGATAAGCTTCTTCTTTTTTTCTATCTTCTTGTTATGGGGCATTCACTTTCTGCTGCTGCCATTTCTAATATAAAGTAGCGTAAAGTTGTTACTTATATCTTGCTATGGAAGCGCTAAAAACTACCAGTGTAGTGGGTTTACATAATTCACCCAAGGAACTTTAGTTATTAAATGCTTTTCTATTCTATATCATGTAAATAATTCTCCAGCACTGCTGCTTCAAAACCTTGTAAACAACAGAGGCTCAAGCTGGCTGTGCAGTTTGCTCTGCTACGGGATACATAATCGTTCGCAAGGCTCGCGAAGATAATAATGGATTGTAATACTAACTGGTCCATTGCCAAACACAGCAAGCACTGATACAATTAAAAGTAGGCTTTAGGAAAATCATTCTGTATTTTGGAGGTGATGCTATTGACTTACATTAGAAGGCTAAGTTAGCTACACAACAAATCGAGCTAACATAACTAGTGTATAATTCAAACACATTTCTAACCTACTGTTATCACTTCCCGTTTCATTGTGTTCTCCATTGCCGTAGATAATAATCACCAAGCCTGCGATTAAAAGTAGTTTTCTCTGAAAATCCATCCTTTTGTGAATGTCTGTGGTTGAAGCAGGGCTAATCTTTGCACACTGACAGTTGCCCTGAATCATAAAAGTTAAAAGTAAAGCATTGTTTTACTGCAGATGAGGCTGAAGCTTTGTGTAGTGACTTATGCTGGCTAAAGCAGACAAAGAGCATTTTCCTTCGTTGGGTTTCATTGTCGACATGACTTGTAGCACCGGGATACATAATCGTTCGCAAGGCTCGCGAAGATAATAACGGATTGTAATACTAACTGGTCCATTGCCAAACACAGCAAGCACTGATACAATTAAAAGTAGGTTTTAGGAAAATCATTCTCTATTTTGGAGGTGATGCTATTGACTTACATTAGAAGGCTAAGTTAGCTACACAACAAATCGAGCTAACATTGCTAATGTATCATTCACACATTTCTAACCTACTGTTATTACTTACCGTTTCATTGTGTTCTCCATTGCCGTAGAAAATAGTCACCGAGCCCGCGATTAAAAGTAGTTTTCTCGGAAAATCCATCCTTTTGTGAATGTCTGTGGTTGAAGCAGGGCAAATAAAAAGTTAAAAAAGTTAAAGTACCAATGATTGTCACACACACACTAGGTGTGGCGAGATTATTCTCTGCATTTGACCCATCACCCTTGATCACCCCCTGGGAGGTGAGGGGAGCAGTGGGCAGCAGCGGTGGCCGCGCCCGGGAATCATTTTGGTGATTTAACCCCCAATTCCAACCCTTGATGCTGAGTGCCAAGCAGGGAGGTAATGGGTCCCATTTTTATAGTCTTTGGTATGACTCGGCCGGGGTTTGAACTCACAACCTACCGATCTCAGGGCGGACACTCTAACCACTAGGCCACTGAGTAGTGGTTGAAGCAGGGCTAATCTTTGCACACTGACAGTTGCCCTGCATCATAAAAGTTAAAAGTAAAGCATTGTTTTACTTCAGATGAGGCTGAAGCTTTGTGTAGTGACTTATGCTGGCAAAGAGCATTTTCCTTCGTTGGGTTTCATTGTCGACATGACTTGTAGCACAGCCGGTTGGACATAAATTCAAACTGGCTGACTCGCGCAAGGATGTTTGGGTAAATTTGTACTATATTTGGATAATCCGCTGACGTCACACTTGAACAAAACGTCATATTCGAACAAAATCCCAAACGGACCGTTTAAACAGAAGTAGGAAGGAAGGCAAGATTGTTTTATAAATATTTCTGCAACGCCTCCACGGTTTTATTTCAAATTTTCAGGACTTATGCAGATCCCTAATACACATAAGCAGTCACCATCAGGTAAAAAAAATCAAACTCAAACTTAAACTAAAAGAACTCCGGCTTATTAGTGATTCCCAGAGCCCAAAAAACGTCTGCGGGCTATAGAGCGTTTTCTATTCGGGCTCCAGTACTATGGAATGCCCAGTTAGAGATGCTACCTCAGTAAAAGCATTTAAGTCACATCCTAAAACTCATTTGTATACTCTAGCCTTTAAATAGACTCCCTTTTTAGACCAGTTGATCTGCCGTTTCTTTTCTTTTCTGTCCCCCTCTCCCTTGTGGAAGGGGGGGGCACAGGTCCGGTGGCCATGGATGAAGTGCTGGCTGTCCAGAGTCGGGACCCGAGGTGGACCGCACGCCTATGCCTCGGTTGGGGACATCTCTGCGCTGCTGACCTGTCACCGCTCGGGATGGTTTCCTGCTGGTCCCACTATGGACTGGACTCTCACTATTATGTTAGATCCACTATAGACTGGATTCTCACTATTATGTTAGATCCACTATGGACTGGACTCTCACTATTATGTTAGATCCACTATGGACTGGACTCTTACACTATTATGTTAGATCCACTATGGACTGGACTCTCACTATTATGTTAGATCCACTATGGACTGGACTCTCACTATTATGTTAGATCCACTATGGACTGGACTCTCACTATTATGTTAGATCCACTATGGACTGGACTCTCACTATTATGTTAGATCCACTATGGACTGGATTCTCACTATTATGTTAGATCCACTATGGACTGGACTTTCACAATATTATGCTAGACCCACTCGACGTCCATTGCATCCGGTCTCCCCTAGAGGACCACATCTGCGGTCCTCTCCAAGGTTTCTCATAGTCATTTACATCAACGTCCCACTGGGTTGTGAGATTTTCCTTGCCCTTATGTGGGCTCTGAACCAAGGATGTCATTGTGGCTTTTGCAGCCCTTTGAGACACTTGTGATTTAGGGCAATATAAATAAACATTGATTGATTGATTGATTGAAGGCAAGATTGTTTTATAAATATTTCTGCAATGCCTCCACGGTTTGATTTCAAATTTTCAGGACTTATGCAGATCCCTAATACACATAAGCAGTTACCATCTGGTAAAAAGAGTTGGTTTTGCACCAAAGGGCCCCTTTAACGTCCTCTCTACTAAACACTCTCACAATGAGTATCACATGACCCTTTATCCCAGGGGTGTCAAACTCAAATACAGAGTGGGCCAACATTTAAAACTGAACAAAGTCGCGGGCCAAGGTTGAACAAATTAACCTTTTAATAGGGACCCAAACAAGTTTTGCATTGAATATTGAACAAGCAAGGCTTATATAACGTCATAGTGACATGCAAAATCGAGTTTCAAATAATAATAACAATAATAAAATATCAATGGCATATCAAATACAATTTAAATAAAAATTGAATGCCTCTTTTCTATTTACAGCCTTCTGAGGTACATATCAACATTAACTTTTTCCACAGGCTAATACATTTGAAAATAAAATAATGAATAAACCATCCATTCAGGACTTTAAACTGCTCAGTTTGCAACACACTGATCTAATCTGATGTGCCCAAGCCAGATACCTGCACTCTTTTCTGGGATGCTAGTTCATTAATGTCGGGGCTCAGGCTTTGAGCTGAGGCAACCTTCATTATCGAGCAAAGGTGTTCATCAGTCAATATATCCCGTAGTCCACCCGGACCACAGTCTTGGGGGGGTGCCTTTAAGGCACTGCCATTAACGTCCGCTTTTCATCCATTCTAACAACGTGCCAGTCCAGTCACAGGGATATGTGCGGCTTCTGTCCACACACACAAGTTATTGCAAAGCATACTTGATCAACAATGATACAGGTTACACTGAGGGTGCCCGAATAAACAACTTTAACATTGTTAGAAATATACGCCACACTGTGAATCCACACCAAACCAGAATGACAAACACATTTCGGGAGAACATCCGCACCGTAACACAACATAACAAATACCCAGAACCCTTTGCAGCACTAACTCTTCCGGGACGCTACAAAATACACCCCCCCGCTAGCGTCCCGGAAGAGATAGTGCTGCAAAGGGTTCTGGGTATTTGTTATGTTGTGTTTATGTTGTGTTACGGTGCGGATGTTCTCCCAAAATGTGTTTGTCATTCTTGTTTGGTATGGGTTCACAGTGTGGCGCATATTTGTAATAGTGTTAAAGTTGTTTATATCGCCATCCTCAGTGTAACCTGTATCATTGTTGATCAAGTATGCTTTGCATTAACTTGTGTGTGCGGACAGAAGCCGCACATATACCTGTGACTGGACCGGCACGTTGTTAGAATGGATGAAAAGCGGACGTTAATGGCAGTGCCTTTAAGGCACGCCCCTAAGACTGTGGTCCGGGTGGACTACGGGATATAATGACTGATGAACACCTTTGCTCGATAATGAAGGTTGCCTCAGCTCAAAGCCTGAGCCCCGACATTAATGACCTAGAATCCCAGAAAAGAGTGCAGGTATCTGGCTTGGGCACATCAGATTAGATCAGTGTGTTGCAAACTGAGCAGTTTAAAGTCCTGAATGGTTGTTTTATTCATTGTTATTTTGTTTTCAAATTTATTAGCCTGTGGAAATATGCGCCACACTGTGAATCCACACCAAACAAGAATGCCAAAAACATTTCGGGAGCACATCCGCACGGTGACACAACATAAACGCAACAGAACAAATACCCAGAACCCTTTGCAGCACTAACTCTTCCGGGACGCTACAAAATACACCCCCATTATTTTTTTCAACATGCCTCAAAACAGCAGCTTGGAATTTGGGACATGCTCTCCCTGAGAGAGCATGAGGAGGTATTTTGTAGCGTCCCGGAAGAGTTAGTGCTGCAAAGGGTTCTGGGTATTTGTTCTGTTGCGTTTATGTTGTGTTACGGTGCGGATGTTCTCCCAAAATGTGTTTGTCATTCTTGTTTGGTGTGGGTTCACAGTGTGGCGCATATTTGTAATAGTGTTAAAGTTGTTTATATCGCCATCCTCAGTGTAACCTGTATCGCTGTTGATCAAGTATGCGTTGCATTAACTTGTGTGTGCGGACAGAAGCCGCACATATCCCTGTGACTGGGCCGGCACGTTGTTAGAATGGATGAAAAGCGGACGTTAATGGGAGTGCCTTTAAGGCACGCCCCTAAGACTGTAGTCCGGGTTGACTACGGGATATATTGACTGATGAACACCTTTGCTCGATAATGAAGGTTGCCTCAGCTCAAAGCCTGAGCCCCGACATTAATGAACTAGCATCCCAGAAAAGAGTGCAGGTATCTGGCTTGGGCACATCAGATTAGATCTGTGTGTTGCAAACTGAGCAGTTTAAAGTCCTGAATGGTTGGTTTATTCATTATTTTATTTTCAAATTTATTAGCCTGTGGAAAAAGTTAATGTTGATATTTACCTCAGAAGGCTGCAAATAGAAAAGAGGCATTCAATTTTTATTTAAATTGTATTTGATATGCCATTGATATTTTTTGAATATACCGCGGGCCAGCGTTTGACACCCATGCTTTATCCTATTAGACTAGTGTTTATGCACCACGGCGTAGAACAAAACAAACCAAGCGGGAAGAAAAAGTGCATTGTCCTGGAGGGATCTCCAAGCACAGGAAAGACGATTGAGCCCTTAATGAGGGCTATCAGCTTGTGGAGAAGTCTCAACAGCAACAATGACAATTTCCCATTTAACGACTGTCAAGATAAACTGGTGCTTTGATTCGAGGAGTTGGAGCTCAAGGGAGAATTTAAAGACGCTGTCTTGTGGCCAAAGTTGTCGTATTGACAAGAAATGTAAGGATAGCAATCAAGTAAACAGCACGTCTATCTTTGTGACCACAAATAACAATCTCTTTATGGTAAAGGACATTACCGTATTTTCCGCACCATAAGGCGCCCTGGGTTATAAGCCGCGCCTTCAATGAACGGCATATTTCAAAACTTTGTCCACCCATAAGCCGCCCCGTGTTGTAAGCCGCATCTAACTGCGCTAAAGGAATGTCAAAAAAACAGTCAGATAGGTCAGTCAAACTTTAATAATATATTAAAAACCAGCGTTCTAACAACTCTGTTCACTCCCAAAATGTACGCAAATGTGCAATCACAAACATACGTATATCAACATGGACAGAGCTGCGTGAAAAAAGCCACCCGGCCTCTTCGCGTAAACTTGAACTTACCTTAACCACTCGCTCATCTTTTCTTCATCCATCCCTTCGAGTTAGCTTTTATGATGACGCCGGCTGGAAAGGTCTCTTTTGGCAAGGTCTTCCTTTTGAATATCACCATGGGTGGAAGTTTCTGGCCATTAGCATGGCAAGCTAGAACCACAGTGAAGGATGACTTCTCATTCCCTGTGGTGCGAATATTCACCGTACGTGCTCCCATTGTATCCACAATGCGGTTCACAGGAATATCAGTTGCTGTGAAATAGTAATCCGTGTGCGGATGGAGAGATTGCGTCTTTTCATGAACCGGATCCCGGTCGCTTAGTAGGAGCCATTTTGTGGTCTTTACAGATGTAAACACACAAAGGAAATGAAACGTACGGTGATATCCGCGCGCTTTTTCTTCTTCTACGCGGGCGGGTGGTTGCTTACAGTAGAAGAAGAAGCGCTTCCTGTTCTATAGGGGCGGGTGCTTACCTTGGCGGTTGCTTGCGTAGAAGAAGAAGCGCTTCCTGTTCTACCGGGAAAAAAGATGGCGGCTGTTTACCGAAGTTGCGAGACCGAAACTTTATGAAAATGAATCTTAATATTTATCCATATATAAAGCGCACCGGGTTATAAGGCGCACTGTCAGCTTTTGAGAAAATGTGTGGTTTTTAGGTGCGCCTTATAGTGCGGAAAATACGGTAACTGCTGGACGAGCAAGTACAAAGTGGTATTACAGCCGAGGGTGAGTAAATTTACTTTTCTCCCAAAACAAATATATCTACCCGGTAATACAACAGATTTGTCAAAACTTCCTATGGTGTGGCAAAAGTCAGCGTAAATGAGGTGAGGAACATGATTGTGGAGCCGTAGTGCCTTGGCCAGACATGGACTCTGCTTGTGTTGCCGTTCAGTTGAACCAAGGATTCCAGCGAATGTACATACCTTCAGCAAAGGTCATTATAGGGTTGTATGGTATACCTGTATTAGTTTAGTACTGCGATAATAATGAATCATATTCGGTACTATACCGCCTCTGAAAAGTACCGGTTCTCCAACCCCCTTGTGCTTCTTGGTAAAGAAGATACGGAAGCGCCGCAAGTGCCTGAATACTCTTGTACAACTGTACAAGTAGGATCCAGATATTTTAACCGCACGCCCCCAGACGCTCCCAAAATACATTGATCTGGAATCCATACCTGCCAACTACTCCGGTTTTCCCGTAATTAGTACGGTTTTCATCAACCTGTTCCGGGTTACGGTTGCAGTGATAAAAAATACGGTTTTTCATTAATTAAAAAAATATATTTTTTAAAAAGTTTTATTCACGAAATCGCGTAACAACAATGACAATCGACACTGCTTCCCGTAACTTCCTATCGAGCCATTCCGAATGCCATGCCCGAGGCTATTTATAGCACCGCTGCCAAGCACGAGGCAATTGTTTCCAAACGAGCGAACGATCATGGAATCAGCCGGAGAAAAATCACATACGAGTCTTAAACCGAAAAGAAAACTGCAGTCATTCCGTGAAGAATATTCAAAAGCCTATCCGGGAATAATTATCCGTTCCAAAAAGGGTGAAAACTACGCGAATTGCACCTTGTGCAGACAAGATTTTTTCGATCGGACACGGAGGAATTAGCGATGTAAAAGACCACGTCGGGACAAAAAAACACAAGTCTAATGCCGTTGCTAGCGATACAAGTGGAAAACTTTCAACGTTTTTCGTCGCCCTAACAGATTCTTTGGATGTGATAAATGCCGAAGTTTTATTTACGGAGGCAATAATTGAGCAAACAAAAAGGTAATGACACCAATGTTATCTATTGGAATTGTTTAGTACTGTTATACTGTTAAAAGTGTTTATACTATTTATGCTTTCAAGTCCAAGTTGAAGAAATCTTGTTAAATGTTGACAGCATAACTACCAAAATACAGAAGTATTTCCTTAATATTTTTGCAGTGCTATTTCTGTTGAAAAGTTAAAATGATTACATTAGAGATGTGATGTGCCACTTTTCAAGTGTCTGATGGCTTAAATTAATTTTCATTAATTTTTCATATTTTGAATTCTTTTGAAAGGCTTACAAAAAAACGACATTTGAATTGTAATTCCATGCTATTGACAGGACTATTAATTTTAATGAAGTTAGCTTACCATGTTTACAGTCTGATAATTGTGATAGAAATGCGAATTTTAGGCACAGAATATTTTTTACAATTGAACAAGGCAGTAGATTATACAAGCTTGGACAGAAAGTTAATAATGACACACATTTTTTTTTTAATGGAATTGTTTAGTACTGTTTTACCATTTGTTTACTGTAAAAAGTGTTTATACTGTTTATACTTTCAATTAACAAATTGAAGTCTTGTGAAAGGTTGACAGGATAACTGGCATTAACTGTCAAAATAATTTCAAACTATTGAAGTTAGCTTACAGAATAAACATGTCAATCAACCCATATGATTTTTGCTGTAATATTTTTGTTTTGAAAAGTCACTGTGACTGATAGAAAAGTGATGGTTTTAGCAACATTTTAACCTGTCTGAATGCTAATAATCATTTTGCGTCGGCCCCCCTGAACCCCCCACCAGGACTTTGTCCTGGACCTACCGGGGCCTGTGGCCCCTGGACCCTGGCTACTAGGTTTTTCTGATTTCAAAAGTTGGCAGGTATGGGAATCCCAGACCCAGCCTCCTTCCCTTTGGATCTGTCACTTCTTGGAGATGGTGAGTACGACGAGCGTAAATACAAGGTGACACAACCGTTTTACTCTGTTAACAGACGGTAACAGATGTCTGTATCCCTGACAGAAAAAGAGTTATGAGTCTGATGCCTCTGATGGAGCCGTCTCACTGATCGGGAGGGGAAGGTTGCAGCAGCTATCTTTTCAAACGTCCGTCTATTTTGGCGACGTATATCCATTCTTCTTCGCTGTCTTTTTTTCCTGATGCCCGACCAATTATTGTTATTTTTTAGCCTGTGTGCTGTTGTCTGTAGCAGGAGAAAGTAGCACCTCCCACTGAGTCCTTGCATGTGGTTTTCAGTCACAAGGCTACCGTATTTTCCAGACTATAAGGCGCACTTAAAATCCTAGATAGTGCGCCTTATAACCTGGTGCGCCTAATGCACGGCATAATTCTGGTTGTGCTTACCCACCTCGAAGCTATTATATTTGGTACATGGTGTAACGATAAGTGTGACCAGTAGATGGCAGCCACACATAAGAGATATGCCAGTAAACAACACCAACACTTCAAATGTTTCATTGAGAATTTACAAACCCCGTATCCATATGAGTTGGGAAATTGTGTTGGATGTAAATATAAACGGAATACAATGATTTGCAAATCCTTTTCAACCCATATTCAGTTGAATGCACTACAAAGACAAGGTATTTGATGTTCAAACTCATAAACTTTATTTTTTTTTGCAAATAATAATTAACTTAGAATTTCATGGCTGCAACACGTGCCAAAGTAGTTGGGAAAGGGCATGTTCACCACTGTGTTACATGGCCTTTCCTTTTAACAACACTCAGTAAACGTTTGGGAACTGAGGAGACACATTTTTTAAGCTTCTCAGGTAAAATTATTTCCCATTCTTGCTTGATGTACAGCTTAAGTTGTTCAACAGTCCGGGGGTCTCCGTTGTGCTATTTTAGGCTTCATAATGCGTCACACATTTTCAATGGGAGACAGGTCTGGACTAATGGCAGGCCAGTCTAGTACCCGCACACTTTTACTATTAAGCCACGTTGATGTAACACGTGGCTTGGCATTGTCTTGCTGAAATAAGCAGGGGCGTCCATGGTAACGTTGCTTGGATGGCAACATACTGTATGTTGCTCCAAAACCTGCATGTACCTTTCAGCATTAATGGTGCCTTCACAGATGTGTAAGTTACCCATGTCTTGGACACTAATACACCCCCATACCATCACAGATGCTGGCTTTTCAACTTTGCGCCTATAACAATCCAGATGGTTCTTTTCCTCTTTGGTCCGGAGGACATGACGTCCACAGTTTCCAAAAACAATTTGAAATGTGGACTCGTCAGACCACAGAACACTTTTCCACTTTGTATCAGTCCATCTTAGATGAGCTCAGGCCCAGCGAAGCCGACGGCGTTTCTGGGTGTTGTTGATAAACGGTTTTCGCCTTGCATAGGAGAGTTTTAACTTGCACTTACAGATGTAGTGACCAACTGTAGTTGCTGACAGTGGGTTTCTGAAGTGTTCCTGAGCCCATGTGGTGATATCCTTCACACACTGATGTCGCTTGTTGATGCAGTACAGCCTGAGGGATGGAAGGTCACGGGCTTAGCTGCTTACGTGCAGTGATTTCTCCAGATTCTCTGAACCTTTTGATGATATTACGGACCGTAGAAGGTGAAATCACTAAATTCCTTGCAAAAGCTGATTGAGAAAGGTTTTTCTTAAACTGTTCAACAATTTGCTCACGCATTTGTTGACAAAGTGGTGACCCGCACCCCCATCTTTGTTTGTGAATGACTGAGCATTTCATAGAATCTACTTTTAAACAAAATCATGGCACCCACCTGTTCCCATTTTGCCTGTTCACCTGTGGGATGTTCCAAATAAGTGTTTGATGAACATTCCTCAACTTTATCAGTATTTATTGCCACCTTTCCCAACTTCTTTGTCACGTGTTGCTGGCATCAAATTCTAAAGTTAATGATTATTTGCTAAAAAACTTTTTTTTTTTAATCAGTTTGAACATCAAATATGTTGTCTTTGTAGCATATTCACCTGAATATGGGTTGAAAATGATTTGCAAATCGTTCTATTCCGTTTATATTTCAGCTAACACAATTTCTCAACTCATATGGAAACGGGGTTTGTAGAACATTACACAAGACGCTCAAAAATCTGTCAAAATGTTTTTAGTACAACTTCGGTAAGCTATGAAGCCGCACCGCTTGATGGATTGTCGGCACATTAAACATAAAAGTATTATTACGGTGCGTGTATGAGGACCGCAAAATGGCACCTATTAGCAGACATTATTTGCCGTCGCAGTATTATGCTGTGGAAGTCGCTTCCTAGCAGTCCCACTGTCAGACACGGCACAGGAGCCAAGCGTGCAGGTTTTAATTAGACTGTTTCAACAAAACAAAAGTTTTTCTCTCCAGCAGATTGTAACCTCCCAGTCACGTCCGTATCCTCTCTCTCTCTCTGCTCCCGGCCGCTTACAGCTGTGTCTCGCCGTCAGCACTGCCACGCCCCCGTCTGATGGTGCTCTGTCCTCAGCACCATGGACAGAGGCGGTGACCTTTGCTCCTGCAGGCAGCGCTGACAACATCTCCCCCCACATATGCAAAAACAACTTTTCTTACCTTCTTCGAACCATGCACGCGCCGATTTCAAGTAGATATCGGTGTAACAAAGAAATGTGCTTGAATTTCTGCTTGCGAACACTTTCAGACGTTAAACGTTTTGTTGTCGAATCGCATTTTCTGGACTTGAGCTTACGTCCATATTTAGTAGCAAAGCCACACAATTTCCTGTCGATGAGGCCCCAGGTTCATAGCTTTCTGGAAATTTGACCCCTGCAACAATTTTACGTATTTTCCGGACCATAGGGCGCACCGGATTATAAGGCGCACTGCCGATGAGCGGGTCTAGTCAGGTCTATTTTCATGCAAAAGGCGCACCGGATTATAGGGGGCATTAAAGGGGTCGTATTATTTGTATTTTTTTCTAAATTGAAAACATGGTGGTTCTTTACTCAAAATGTTGCATAGATTGTTTTACAGATCATCTACAAGCCGCTTTCTGACAGTCGCTTCATGATGCACTGTTTTGTGGGCGGTCTTATTTACGTGGTTCACCCTTGGCAGCTTCTTTTCTCCGTCATCTTTGTTGTAGCGGTGTAGCGTGCAAGGACGGGAGTGGAAGAAGTGTCAAAAGATGGAGCTAACTGTTTTAATGACATTCAGACTTTACTTTAGCATCTTCTCATCCGTGGCTCACTAGTGCAACAACAACACCGGAAATGTGTCCTGTAAAAAAACGTCCGGCCGGAACTCTGTAATAACTAAAGTTCCTTGGGTGAATAATGTAAACTCACTACACCGGTATGTTTTAGCGCTTTCATGGCGAGTTTACTGACGTATATAAGTTAGAACTTTACACTACGTTATATTAGAAATGGCAACAGCGGAGGATGAATGTCCCATAACAAGAAGATAGAGAAAAAGAAGAAGCTTATCGACTAAGGTGTCGTACGGGCGGAAATTTTCAGGACTTATGCAGATCCCAATTACAGATCAGTAGGTACCAGAAGGTAAGAAAAGTTGCTTTTGCATAATATTGCGAAACAAAACGCCAAATAATATGTCTTACCTTATACACACACCACAATAATACTCTGATGTTGAAGCACAGTACAATCCATCAAGCGGTGCGACTTCATAGCTTACCAAAGTCGTACTAAAACATTTTGATAGATTTCTGAGCGCCGTGTGCAATGTTCTATATTTTCAATATTTTATATTTTCAATATGGGCAGCACAGTGGTACATGGGTTAGTGCATGTGCCTCCCAATACGAAGGTCCTGAGTAGTCCTGAGTTCAATCCCGGGCTTGAGATATTTCTGTGTGGAGTTTGCATGTTCTCCCTGTGACTGCATGGGTTCCCTCCGGGTACTCCGGCTTCCTCCCACCTCCAAAGACATGCACCTGGGGATAGGTTGATTGGCAACACTAAATTGGCCCTAGTGTGTGAATGTAAGTGTGAATGTTGTCTGTCTATCTGTGTTGGCCCTGTGATGAGGTGGCAACTTGTCCAGGTTGTACCCCGCCTTCCGCCCGAATGCAGCTGAGATAGGCTCCAGCACCCCCAGCGACCCCAAAAGGGACAAGCGGTAGAAATGGATGGATGGATATTTTCAATTAAAATGTTGGTGTTGTTTACTTGAGTCATACCAACCTTGAGACCTCCGATTTCGGGAGGTGGGGGGCGGGGGGCGTGGTCGGGTGTGGGGCGTGGTTAAGATATATATATATATATATATATATATATATATATATATATATATATATATATATATATATAAGAAATACTTGACTTTCAGTGAATTCTAGCTATATATATATATATATGTATATATATAAATGTATATATATATATATATATATGTATATATATATATATATATATATTTATATTTTTATATATATATATATATATATATATATATATATATATATATATATATATATATATATATATATATATATATATATATATATATATATACATAAATAAAAGAAATACTTGAATTTCAGTGTTCATTTATTTACACGTATACACACACATAGCACTCCTCTACTCATTGTTGAGTTAAGGGTTGAATTGTCCATCCTTGTTCTATTCTCTGTCACTATTTCAGAACACACACATTATACAAATATACATTATAAAATCAATAAGAAAACGGGAGCTCTAATTTGGGAGTCTGAATTAGGATCAGAAGTTCCTATATAAACATTGCGTACTCACGTCGCCATTTTGTATTGATTACTGCAGCTGTGCACTGGATTCATTCACAAATACAAACTACAACTCACAAACACTTTAGAGTTAGGTTCAACCATCAGAATGTGTACTTAAACTTATAAAGATCACATGGATATTATTCAGTGAGTTGATTCACCAAAACTAACCTGTTATACAGGAGGAAAAAGCACACAGGACGTTTCAATTGTTCACAGACTGGTCGCGCTCATCAGAATGACAAGACACTTCCGGTCTGCAGGTGATAGCATTCAATTGGGAAGAAACGCCCTACTGCCCCCTACTGACCAATGTGAATACTGATAAATGTGTAATGACAGCTCCAAAAACTAATTCAAACCACAAAATAAACTAAATAAATCAACACAAAAATGTGACACATTATGGGTGGGTCACATATGCATGTACAACAGGCTGTCAACACGTCACTCAGGTCCGCATGGAGCTGGAGGGGGCGTGGCCTCCAGCTCCGCCTGAATTTCGGGAGATTTTCGGGAGAAAATTTGTCCCGGGAGGTTTTCGGGAGAGGCGCTGATTTTCGGGAGTCTCCCGGAAAATCCGGGAGGGTTGGCAAGTATGCGGTAAGCACAACCAAAAACATTCCGTACATTAGGCGCACCGGGTTATAAGGCGCACTGTCGAGGTTTGAGAAAATGAAATAATTTTAAGTGCGCCTTATAGTCCGAACAATACGGTAGTTGAAAAGCCCTGGATTAGACAGTGTACATGCGTGTTTGAGGGCTATAGTACTCAGCGATATGTTTAATTTCTGAATTTGCGTTGAAGTTGTGGTGATAGGATAAGGTTGTGAGGTTGCACACAATTCGCAGGGATTTGGGACTTTGCGAGACCTGGTGCAGTTGCAACATTGCGGAATCCTTAAGCAGGTGGCGTTCTTAAGAGGACTGCTACGTGTGCAATATCTGTGAATAGATTGTAAAATAAAAAAAAATCACACTCAATAACGTCAAGTGTTTATCTTGTTGAAGGTACTGCTGAGGAATGAGTGCATTTAGTAAGTACGAACACTTACTGAATCGCACTTATGGATTGAAAAATCAGCATGCGTGTGGATTGGAATGTATTAGTGTAGATGTATGTGTGGTGTGTTCACACGTGTGTCTTTCCTGTGGAATTACAATGTTTTTCTAAGGTAACGGATTGTTCTCCAGCTGCGTTATGAAAGCCCAGTCAATATATTAGCAGTCGATACTTGCACCAGGCTTCTGAAACTATTGTAATTTATAGGCCTTGTTGTTGCTGATACAGCCCGGCTGTCAAAATCATCAGCATGTGCACACAAACACTGGTCTTTCTTGGAGGCACAGAATTGCATACAGAGCAGATACATCATTCGCCCGGAGACTGAGGGGGTCGGTCGGGGGCGGGGGATGCAGAATTGAATCTCTCTTTGTCAGTCTATTCCTTTCTCGCTTTCTCATTTTCAGCGGGTGTTTATCCTTTCCTTTTCTCACCGACCCCTCAATACCCCGTGACATTCAGAGATTATCTTGTTTTCCTCTTCTTTCCCAGGGACAAACCCATCAAACTGGGATTTATGTTGAAAGCTGTTGTTAAAAATCTCTACTTTTTTTGAAAAATTCAAACCACCTATGGCAGGGGTCGGCAACCTTTACCAGTCAAAGAGCCATTTTGACCAGTTTCACAAATTATAGAAGACAATGGGAGCCGCAAAAATTTTTGGAAAATTTAAATGAAATAACACTGCATACAAAGTTGTTTTTTTTGCTTTGTGCTATGTATAAACCAGCGGTCTTAGACACGCTGCCCACACCTTTATGTGGAATTTGAAAGCGGGTGCGGCACGCGGGTTTTAAATGAATGGCGTTTGTCAGCGTCATGCGTACCGTGATGGAACAGCAAATAGCACCCACTACGGCCAGCGTGCTTGAACAGCCACACTTTGTATGGGGTTTACGCTTGATCACGTTGGTGACAGCAAGGCATACTTAGTCAACAACCACACAGGTCACACTGACGGTGGCGCTATAAAAAAAAACAACAACTTTAATACTCTTACTAATAATGCGCCACACTGTGAACCCACACCAAACAAGAATGACAAACACATTTCGGGAGAACATCTGCACCGTAACACAACATAAACACAACAGGACAAATACCCAGAATCCCATGCAGTCCTAACTCTGCTACCCCCCCGCTACCAAACCCCGCCCACCTCAACCGACGCACAGAGAGAGGGGGGGGGGGGGGGGGGGGTGATGTGTGAGGGAGCAGGGTTGGGGTGGGGGCGCGGTTTGGTGGTAGCAGGGGTGTATAATGTAGCCCGGAAGAGTCAGGGCTGCATGGGATTCTGGGTGTTTGTTCTGTTGTGTTTATGTTGTGTTAAGGTGCAGATGTTCTCCCGAAATGTGTTTGTCATTCTTGTTTGGTTTTGGTTCAAAGTGTGGCGCATTATTAGTAAGAGTGTTAAAGTTGTTTTATATGACTACCGTCAGTGTAACCTGTGTGGCTGTTGACCAAGTATGCCTTGCTGTCACGTACGTGTGCATGCAGAAGATGATTATTGTATTACAAGTGTTGGGCTGGCACGCTGTTAATACAGATTATAGAGGGCGCCAAATGTTGTACCATCATGGCACGCCCTTAGTATAGCCGCAAGGGTGAAAATCGGTCAATATTAATCCCGGGAGTTTTCTGCGAGAGGCACTGAAATTCGGAAGTCTCACGGAAAAATTGGGGGGTTCAGCAAGTAAGCTGTTGAGCCGAATCAGAGTGATCAAAGAGCCGCATGCGGCTCCGGAGCAGCGGGTTGCCAACCCCTGACCTATGGAATAAAGGTTACATACTGCATGTCAGTCTTGATTGTTTTAATTTGGCACTGCTATTATGTTAGATACTGTTGTATATTTGATGGTCGTGTGATGGGTGATGAGCCAAGAAGACGGCAACGAGGAATCGTCGAACAAATAGCTTTATTTGTTTCAGCGAGCCTCAGACTGGAACTGCAGATTCCAGGAGAAAGAGTATGGGCCGGATTACTCTTCTGCTGTCTTCCTTAAAGGGGAACATTATCACAATTTCAGAATTGTTAAAACCATAAAAAATCAGTTCCCAGTGGCTTATTATATTTTTCGAAGTTTTTTCAAAATTTTACCCATCACGCAATATCCCTAAAAAAAGCTTCAAAGTAGCTGATTTTAACCACCCGTCCATTTTCCAGTGACGTCACATAGTGAAGCCAACACAAACAAACATGGCGCATAGAACAGCAAGCTATAGCGACATTAGCTCGGATTCAGACTCGGATTTCAGCGGCTTAAGCGATTCAACAGATTACGAATGTATTGAAACGGATGGTTGTAGTGTGGAGGCAGGTAGCGAAAACGAAATTGAAGAATAAACTGAAGCTATTGAGCCATTTCGGTTTGAACCGTATGCAAGCAAAACCGACGAAAACGACACGACAGCCAGCGACACGGGAGAAAGCGAGGACGAATTTGGCGATCGCCTTCTAACCAACGATTGGTATGTGTTTGTTTGGCATTAAAGGAAACTAACAACGATGAACTAGGTTTACAGCATATGAAATACATTTGGCAACAACATGCACTTTGAGAGTGCAGACAGCCCAATTTTCATCAATTAATATATTCTGTAGACATACCCTCATGTCAGCAGGCCAGGGAAGCTAGGGTCGATATTCTTCTCTTGATCATCTTCGGGACGGTGTGAGCCAAGACATCCAGGAGGTTTAGCTCGCTCGTCTGCGGGAACAAACTGCCGCCATTGCTTGCCGTGCTACCGAGGTCCTTTGTCCCTGAATTGCTCACACACTCCGGCAGATTCAATGGGGGTCTGGCGGCAGATTTCTTTGACTTTATCGTTGGAAATGCATCTGCTTTGAGTGTCGCAGGATATCCACACATTCTTGCCATCTCTGTCGTAGCATAGCTTTCGTCGGTAAAGTGTGCGGAAAAAACGTCCAATTTCTTGCCACTTTCGCATCTTTGGGCCACTGGTGCAACTTGAATCCGTCCCTGTTCGTGTTGTTACACCCTCCGACAACACACCGACGAGGCATGATGTCTCCAAGGTACGGAAAACAGTCGAAAAAACGGAAAATAACAGAGCTGATTTGACTCGGTGTTTGAGAAAATGGCGGATTGCTTCCCGATGCGACGTCAGGTTGTGACGTCAACGCTCCGAGAGCGAATATTAGAAAGGCGTTTAATTCGCCAAAATTCACCCATTTAGAGTTCGGAAATCGGTTAAAAAAATATATGGTCTTTTTTCTGCAACATCAAGGTATATATTGACGCTTACATAGGTCTGGTGATAATGTTCCCCTTTAAATACCTTTTACACAAAGACAGTTACTCTTTGTTTTTCTCGTTCCAGTTTGGACAACACCCAGTTTGTTTGTACAAATGCAGACAACACCTGGGCGTTGTCACTAGGGATGATGTTTGATAAGAAATTATCGAGTTCGAGCCCATTATCGAATCCTCTTATCGAACCGATGCCTTATCGATTCTCTTATCGAATCCAGATAGGTTGTTGTATATGGAAAAAAACACAATTTTTGGTTTAACAGAAGCTCACTTTTATTTCATAAGAAAAAAATAAAATAAAATAAATATTGACTGTTACCCCCCCTAAAAAAATTAAATAAATGAATATTGACTGTTGTTACCCAAAGTATATTAAGTGGGATTTTTCAGAAAAACAAATATATACAGTAACACAAAAACAACCTGTCTCTGTGATCACTATAGGTGAAATTATTTTTGCTGCTTGTGTGACATCACAGGAAATGACGTAGCTCAGTCTAATGACTGAAATACGTCATTTCCTGTGATGTTCCACAGGGCATTTCTCGTGGGACGGGATTTGTTCCCAGGGATTCGAATAAAGAACCAACTCTTTTTCTTTACTATAGTGGCCTTGATAACGGGAACCGGTTCTCAAAAAGGGATTCGAGTCCATGGAATCGGTTCTTTTCTTATCGAACGGTTCTTTTCTTATCGAACAACCGGGAGTACCGGTTTCGAACATCATCCCTAGTTGTCACTTCGCTCAATGGAGTCGGGTGACCTCCAACCCCTGATCTCTACTCCTACCGGTGGGGGCTCTTACCAGATGTCGTTATTGTGTTTACACTTCTTCATAAAATCCAACTGCTGCCATCCTTTAAGTTCCTCAATGTCCTGGGGGCAAGGTCCCCTACTCTCTGGACGAGCTATGATGGACTTCTGCACCCAAAGCAATCTAAGGGCATATTTCCTTAATAAGATAATCCTTTAAAGTATTTTGTGACCAAATACATCACAATCATATAAGAACATGGTACATGGTATAATTCACCACTGTACTTAAGGATTAGTGAGGCATACCTACAGTATCCAGTTTTCACCTAAATATTGGCAAAATGACTCTTTTAGTAGTGTTACAATGAATCTCCGAAGTCCTACAGACACAGATACCGTAAGCTACACTGATAAGTCAAACTGATAAACGCGACCATGGTTCTCCGGTGGCCTCCAATATAATGTACCTGTTTGTATCAGGCTAGAATGTCAATATAATGCAGAGATTTGATCTTTGCCCCTGGTTGCTGTGATAATTGCACTGCGAGAGCATCAATAAGGATTTACTGGCTTTCGTTGCACAAAAGAGCTGGCTTCTAATCTTTTTTGTGAAGTAAGAGCATTCGACTTGTTTTCAACCTGTGAAAACCTTGTCGTCTTTTCATCCTTGACTAACCACCAGTGGAAATGAGCGTGTATCTGGATGGAGTTAGGGTGGAATGGTATAAACCTAAAACAGTGCTGGGGAAGTAGACAGTCGAGCCATAACAACCTGTGTTGCACGTAACTTCCCCTAGGCCTAGGACAAGGCAGTTCTCAAAACTCATTAGCTTTACCAAATTAGCTGGATGTTTGAAAAGTGTGCTCTAACTTCACAGTTGGTTGTGTTCAGATATTTGTGAACCCATTTCTTAGGTTCAAACAAGATACTAAAATGTGTTTATTGAACAAACAAAACTGTCTCACTTTTTAACTGACTTTTCTTGACCTTTGTTGCCTCATTTTAAATGCATTATTTTGTATTGATCTGTGGATGGGAGAAGTAGGTAGCATTCGACGTGATTTTTTTTAGCACTAATGTTTACGTGGAGAAAATGGAGCTGAATTCGGGCCAGCTAATGATGTTAAAGTTCTATGTAAAATACCGGACAGTCCGGTCTGCCCTTCGCGAACAACTCACCCTAATGGTTTATGGTTTTGCACTAACAAATAATGTAAATAATATTGTTCAGTATTTACTTTGGAGATCAGACTTTTTCATTTTCTTTACTTCTCCATTGTGTTACAATCAGTGTTGGGTTAGTTACTGAAAACCAGTAACTAGTTACAGTTACTAGTTACTTTATTTCAAAAGTAACTCAGTTACTAACTCAGTTACTTACACCAAAAAGTAATGCGTTACTGTGAAAAGTAACTATTTAGTTACTTATTTTTTTCTTATTTTTTTTTTTAAGCTCCCATTAATGCCCTTTTTGCCTTCATTTCAGTACTGTTATTGCACTGGAGAATAATACAATCTGTTGATCAACTTGACATACATTTTTATTTTCCTTTTAACATAATGAATGAAAAACAGTGCAACATAAAAAGGCATTCCTCCTTTCTTTAAACTTGGACCAATGACCATTAATAAAAAACAAGTTTAAGTGCAACATAAGAAGAAACATCATCTTCCTTGAAACATAGGTCGTGAAATAAAGCCTGACATCTGGAGTGATGCTGCTGTCTTCCACACTTGGAGCCATGGATTGTAGAATCCTTGATTTCAGTGGCAGGATCATTGACACAGATCAAATCAAATCAAATCAAATCAACTTTATTTATAGAGCACATTTAAAATTTACCACAGGGGTAGCCAAAGTGCTGTACAATGAACAGGTTAAAAGATAAAACGAGTACCGAGCAAACACAACACAATACAAACAGAACACGATAAAAAATAAATAATTAAAATAGAATTAATAAAAACATAAAAACATAAAAACAGGATCACAGCAGGTGTATTATGGGGCGCCATTGCAGGATGGATATCACTCAGTGTTAAAAGCCATGGAATAAAAGTATGTTTTTAAGAGAGATTTAAAAACAGGAAGAGAGGAGGCTTGTCTAACACTCAGGGGTAGGTCGTTCCAGAGCTTGGGAGCAGCAACGGCAAAAGCTCTGTCACCTCTAAGCTTCAGCCTTGTGTCAGGGACCGTCAACAGCAGCTGATCGGCTGATCTTAAGGATCGGGTGGGGCAGTAAGGCTGAAGGAGGTCGGAGAGATAGGTTGGCGCGAGGTTGTTTAGACATTTAAAAACAAATAAAAGGAGTTTAAAATGTATTCGGTAACGCACAGGGAGCCAGTGAAGGGACGCTAAAATAGGGGTGATGTGCTCACGTCTGCGGGTCTGTGTTAGCAGACGAGCAGCAGAGTTCTGCACGAGCTGCAGGCGGGCGAGGGAGGCCTGGCTAATGCCAACATACAGGGCATTGCAGTAGTCAAGACGAGTCGAGATAAAAGCGTGGATTAATTTCTCAAGATCATGTCTTGATAGAAGCGGTTTCACTTTCGCTATTTGGCGTAATTGATAAAAGCTTTTTTGAACGACGCTGCTGATTTGTTTTTCGAATTTAAAATCTGAGTCAAACTTTACCCCCAGGTTTGTGACAGAGTCGCTGAGATACGGGGTCAGAGTGCCGAGGTCAACGTTGGGGGAGGGAGAGCGACTTGGACCGAACAACATAACTTCTGTTTTATCTTCATTTAGGCTCAGGAAGTTAGCTGAAAGCCAGACTTTGATGGTGAAGTTTCAGTGCTCAGTAGAGATGGAACACTTTTAAGCACCTGGAGGACCTCATCTGCCACTCTCACATCATCATCAGACAGGGTGACATTTGTCTTCAGGGTGTTGTGGGTCAATGCAGAGTATATAGCTGCCTGCTGCTCCAACATATCATAAGTAGAGTTCCACCTCGTTGGGACATCATGTATGAGCAGGCAGCTTTAGCATTTCTTGCTTTGTCTTAAGCACATGAGCAGCTGTTGTGCTTGGGTGGAAGTAAGAAACCTTCCTGATCCTCCCAAAGAGGCGCTCCATCCTATTGACTGAGATTCCCTTCTGTGATGCCAAATTCACTACATGTGCAAAGCACCTATCTGTGGTCCCAGTCCTGCCTCATTCTCTGTAATTATTTGATTTTTGGCATTATCACGTGTGACTGGGATATCTTTATCTTCCATTCCTCCACTGCTTGTGTCAGTACCTGCGCAAGGTGACTCTCGTAGAGGGGGCGTGTCTTCTCATCTCCCAGTCTGCTGTGATGAAGTGAGCGCTTATAGTTCCGCTGGACGTCCACCCGTCTGTCATGAGCGCAACAGATGATGCTCGGGATAGTTCATCCACAACTTTTTTCTTCTCCTGCTCATAAAGATCTGGCACAATCTTATTGCTGAAGTGGGTGCGCGACGGGATGTCGTAACGTGGTTCAAGCACGTTCAGCATGTGTTTAAAACCCTCGTTTTGCACAACCGAGTCTGCACTTATAAACACACCGATTCAATGGCGGGGGCGTTCAAGCTCCTCCGTTACTCCGCTCGCCATGACCACGCTGTGTGTGGACTGAACGTGCCAACAACTTTTTTTTGTTTGTTTCATATATCAAACCGCGGATCACCTCCCCCCCCCACACACACACACACATAGACCGCGCCTCTTTTCTTCTCTCCGGCTTGTGACAGAGGAAGATTCAGAAGAACGCGACACCGCAGCGCTTCTGTTTCTAGCCGATACTACATCAAAAGTAACGTAAAATAACGCAGTAACGCATCATGTAGTAACGGTAACTAAATTACTGAATAAAAAAAAATAACGCGTTAGATTACTATTTACCGCCGAAACTAACGGCGTTACAGTAACGCGTTACTTTGTAACGCGTTAGTCCCAACACTGGTTACAATAGGAACTGTTATTGTTTGTTATGTTGCATAAGGGACGTCTTTGCATGACGGACCGGATGCCAAAGTTGACAAAAAGCTGTGTATTTTCCGGACCATATAGGGCACACCGGATTATAAGCCGCACTGCCGATGAATGGTCTATTTTCGATCTTTTTTCATATATAAGGCATATTAACTATCGTGGGATCAGATTCCTCAGCCTTCCCGGTAAGGTCTATTCAGGTGTACTGGAGAGGAGGCTACGCCAGATAGTCGGACCTCGGATTCAGGAGGAACAGTGTGGTTTTTCGTCTTGGTCGTGGAACTGTGGACCAGCTCTATACTCTCGGCAGGGTCCTTGAGGGTGCAGTCTACATGTGCTCTGTGGACTTGAAGAAGGCATTCGACCGTGTGCCTCGGGAAGTCCTGTGTGTATATATATATACATATACAGAGGTGGGTAGTAACGCGCTACATTTACTCCGTTACATCTACTTGAGTAACTTTTGGGATAAATTGTACTTCTAAGAGTAGTTTTAATACAACATACTTTTACTTTTACTTAAGTATATTTATAGAGAAGGAACGCTACTTTTACTCCGATACTTTTATCTACATTCAGCTCGCTACTCGCTACTAATTTTTATCGATCTGTTAATGCACGCTTTGTTTGTTTTGGTCTGTCAGACAGACCTTCAAAATGCCTGCCTTACTGGTGACGTTTCACTTCGTTCCACCAATCAGATGCAGTCACTGGTGACGTTGGACCAATCAAACAGAGCCAGGTGGTCACATGACCTGACTTAAACAAGTTGAAAAACTTATTGGTGTGTTACCATTTAGTGGTCAATTGTACGGAATGTGTACTGTACTGTGCAATCTAATAATAAAAGTTCCAATCAATCAATCAAAAGTGTGAAGGAAAAAAGATACTTTTTTATTTCAACCGTACATCCTGTCAAAAGCCTAAAGACTGACCGCACATGAGGACGTTCCTGTCTTCACAATAAAAGTGCCGCTCCATCGCGCCTGCACTTTCAAAACAAGAGTCTCCGAAAGCCAGCGCAAACAAGCTAGCAAGCTACGGAGTTTGACGCCAATATATTTCTTGTAAAGTATATAAAACGAATATGGAAGCTGTAAACTTTCATGTGGTATTAGACAGAAAGGAGGAACTTTTCTTCTCCTCCATTTGAAAACGTGGACGTTATCAGCACTACTGTCTGATTACAATCAACGCAAGTCATCAAAATCAGGTAATACACCAACTTATATTCTAGTCTTCATGAAAGAAAGGAATCTATATGTGTTAAACATGCATGTATATTCATTAAAACACCTTTAACATGTAAACAAAAACAGCAAAATAAATACATATAAATGATATACTGTATATATCAATGTATATGTATCTATATATATATATATATATATATATATATATATATATATATATATATATATATATATATATATACAGTATATATATATATATATATATACACACACATATATATATATATATATATATGATATGATATGAGTGTGTATGTTACTCATCAGTTACTCAGTACTTGAGTAGTTTTTTCACAACATACTTTTTACATTTACTCAAGTAAATATTTGGGTGACTACTCCTTACTTTTACTTGAGTAATAAATCTCTAAGGTAACAGTACTCTTACTTGAGTACAATTTCTGGCTACTCTACCCACCTCTGTATATATATATATATATATATATATATATATATATATATATATATATATATATATATATATATATATATAGACTTAGACTTAGACTTCCTTTTTATTGTCATTCAAATTTGAACTTTACAGCACAGATAAGAACAAAATTTCGTTACATACGGTAGTGCAGGATAAAAAAGCAATAAGGTGCATATATAAATAAATAAATGTATATAAATAATATATAAATATATATATAAAGAAATAAATAGATTAATATACAGATAAATATATTGCACTTTTTCACATGCGCCCACGTTTATGGATGTATGTTATATTGTCTTTTTTATTCCAGCGAGTTAATCCATTTTGGGGGGAGTTGAGGGGTTAATTTAATTATGATGCGTTCAAGAGTCTTACGGCCTGAGGGAAGAAGCTGTTACAGAATATATATATATATATATATATATATATATATATATATATATATATATATATATATATATATATATATATATATAGATAGATAGATATATAGATAGATAGTTAGACACATTTTTTTAATACTCAAAAGTTGGAGTACTCATAAGTGGAAGTACTATTGTATTTATCTACAGTATCTATGCCAGTCCTGGGCAAATATGGCCCATGGGGCGGATATGGCCTGTAAATGTTTAAATCCGGCCTGCTGGACATATCTAAATTACATTTTTTTAACCTTTAACATCGAAACTGTAGTCGTCATTATGATGTGCTGTCTCGTTTATATATATATATATATATATATATATATTTATATATATATATATATATATATATATATATATATATATATATATATATATATATATATATATATATATATATATATATATATATACATACAGTTGCCCCCAGCCAAATTATTTTTTCTCTCAATGTAGCCACCCGTGCAAAAATATTTGCACAGGTCTGATCCATGTGCCGGATTGCGCCGGAAAACCGTAAATGACACAATACGTTACCACATACGTCAGCAGCCAAAGGAGGAACTTTGCATATATATTAATAATTAAATGTAATATTGTGGCTGACACTAAGACCTAGATCTCACACCCAGTGGGCCTCGAGTGGGGACGTGGTTTATTATGCAAACATGCACTGACTGCTCAGCAGTTGTATGTTGAATGGCAATGTGCTTTTCCTCAAACAGTCACATCGGCAGCTGATACAACAATACACTTATAACATATAATAATAATATACAAAACCCAAAACCAGTGAAGTTGGCACGTTGTGTAAATCGTAAATAAAAACAGAATACAATGATTTGCTAATCCTTGTCAACTTATATTCAATTGAATAGACTGCAAAGACAAGATACTTAGAGTTCGAACTGGAAAAACTGTATTTTTTGCAAATATTAGCTCATTTGGAATTTGAGGTCTGCAACATGTTTCAAAAAAGTTGGCACAAGTGGCAAAAAAGACTGAGAAAGTTGAGGAATGCTCATCAAACGCTTATTCGGAACATCCCACATGTGAACAGGCTAAGGGGGAAGAGGTGGGTGCCATGATTGGGTATAAAAGCAGCTTCCATGAAATGCTCAGTCGTTCACAAACAAGGATGGGGCGAGGGTCACCACTTTGTGAACAAATGCGTGAGCAAATTGTCCAACAGTTTAAGAACAACATTTCCCAGCCAGCTACTGCAAGGAATTTAGGGATTTCCCCATCTACGGTCCGTAATATCTTTAAAAGGTTCAGAGAATCTGGAGAAATCCCTGCACGTAAGCAGCAAGGCCGAAAACCAACATTGAATGCCCGTGGCCTTTGATCCCTCAGGCGGTACTGCGTCAAAAAGCGACATCAGTGTGTTAAAGATATCACCACATGGGCTCAGGAAAACTTCATAAAACCACTGTCAGTAACTACAGTTTGTCGCTACATCTGTAAGTGCAAGTTAAAACTCTACTATGCAAAGCCAAAGCCATTTATCAACAGCACCCAGAAACGCCGCCGGCAAAACATCTTACATTAAATATATGTTTCTTATTGCAATCCAAGCACAAATCTATCCTTAAATAAAATAGTGAGCATACAAGACAACTTGTCTTTTAGTAGTAAGTAGCTAGCCATGTTTTAAAGCACCTCTTTCTGTTGGCGTTTCAGTGTTATAACTTCACCTTTATTGTTAGTTTTTAAGCCAAAATGCGTCCGTTCTCCCATTTCTGTCTACACACTGTTTCTGCTTGTAAGTACTCCAATCCTGTGCGTTGCCGAACATGCTCCTCTGCTATTAAAACCAGCAATGTCACGACGTGATGGCGCGCCGTCATGCCCATTGGGAACCGGTGCTTTTCAAACAGAGCATAGTACCGTTTTTGATTCATTAGTACCGCGATACTATACTAGTACCGGTATACCGTACAACCCTACTTGAAAGTGTGTTTTAAGTAAACCTCTGCTGTGTGTTTTATTGCGTCTGACCAGACTTCCCTCCCAGGGAATTAAAGTCACTGGTCAATCCCAAGTTCTTTCAGATGACATATAGGCAGAGTAAGAAGGACCATCAGGACAGAATATAAATATTGTCAAGTTTTACTGAAGCTTCAGGAGATCAGCAAAACCAATACATTCATATCGGCTTCTCGTATCGATCTAACACTCAAACGGAAGAGCCAACTTCTTGCATGTGAAGAAAACCCCCACCTGTCCTTAAAGAAACACAGCCTCATTGTTCTACTACAGATAAGACAAAAGGAAGTATTCCATCTCCTACAGTGCAAGCCTTCAAGGTAACACACATAGTTTGCTTGCGGACATAAGATAAAAAAATTAGAAAGAGTACAAATGGAAAAACACTAGCTGATTTAAACATGCCTATGAATACAGAAAGAACTCTTAAACATATATGCATTCTCCACAGTTTCCAAACCGTGCAGTCGGTGTCGCCACAACATTGCGCCCTTAGCCAAAGCTTGTAGAGTGTGAGGTCTTCAGAAGGTGACTCCCACAGTTTGTAATTAAACAGCCTTACTAAACGTGGACCCGGCCCTACTCAGCACCTCGTTGCTCTAGCATCTGTGCCGGACACCAGAGCAGCTTCCGTGGCCCAATTTGTTACAGCATTCCTTGGGAAGTGAAGTCAACAAACAAGCCAGAGTAAAATAACAAATGCACCATCAGCCAGACGGATAATAAACAAATATTTCAGAAAAAACCCACTAAAAAGTCATTTTCACCGAGGTAACATATCTCCAAGAACCTCATTATGCCGCATCTCCTGGAACACTGTGATGCCTGTTTGACTGATGGCAAGACTTTGAAGATGAACTTTCTTTAGGAATAAAAAGTCAAAGAAGTTGTATTCACTCTGTACTTTTGACTCTAAACTACACTCTGCTGATTAAGTCAAGAAATATGGACAGAAACAATGATTTTGTATTCATATTTAGTGTACATTTTATATGCTTATTTGCTTTAATGCAGAGGTGTCCAAAGTGCAGCCTGGGGGCCATTTCCAGCCTGCAGCTATTTTGTTTCCACGCTAAATCAAATCCACTCACACAGTCATTCAGTCAGCCATTTAGCAAGTTATACACTCACCGTCATTATAATGACAAAATGCACACAACGCTGCCCCAAAGCCGAAGGCGATCGACCCGGCCATCGAAAAGAGTAACAGCTACCGCACGGAACACATTCCACCACCACTAACAGGCCTCAAAAGGAGAGGAAGAGAAGGACGAGGACCACGCTCAATGACTCTTCCGGTTACCGTATGGCGTGTTACAGGCACTGTCTTTTGTTAAATTTGTGAACGAACACAAGCGCCTGTGTAAATATTTCGTGTTTCAATGCCACTTATAGACTTGTGCTGCCAATAGTGTCTATGTGCAAAATACAATTTTTACCCAAATTAGATGGGTGCGGCTTATATTTAAGTGCAACCCTATCGTCCAGAAATTACAATAATATTAAAGAAAAATAACATCCATCCATCCATCCATTTTCTACCGCTTATTCCTTCCGGGGTCGCGGAGGGTGCTGGAGCCTATCTCAACTACAATCGAGCGGAAGGGGGTGTACACCCTGGACAAGTCACCACCTCATCACAGGTCCAACATTCACACTCACATTCACACACTAGGGCCAAACATACGAAGAGCAAAACAATTTAAATGTCGCTAACACAAAACTGACATAGATGCTTTCCCCCTTTTTTTTTTATAACTACCGTATTTTCCGGGCTATAAAGGCACACTTTGAATTTTTTTTTTTTTTTAACTCGACAGTGTGCCTTATAACCTGGTGCGCCTAATGAAAGGAATTATTCTGGTTTTGCTTACTGACCTGAAAGCTATTTTATTTGGTACATGGTGTAATGATAAGTGTGACCAGTAGATGGCAGTCAAACATAAGAGATACGTGTAGACTGCAATACGATGGCAGTCACACATAAGAGATAAGTGTAGACTGCAATATGACTCAAGTAAACAAAACCAACATTTTATATGTTCCATGGAAAATATAGAACATTGCACACGGCGCTTAAAAATCTATTAAAATGTTGTAGTACGACTTTGGTAAGCTATGAAGTTGCACTCCTTGATGGATTGCACTATGCTTCAACATGCAAGTATTATTATAGTGTGTGTATAAGGTAGAACATTATCTGGCATTTTGTTTCTCAATATTATGCAAAAGCGACTTTTCTCACCTTCTGGTACCTGCTGATCTGTATTTGTGATCTGCATAGGTCCTGAAAAATTGTGCGCTTCCGCCTTTGTAGTCCGTGCCACCACAGTAGTCAATAAACTTCTTATTTTTCTCTATCTTCTAGTTATGGGACATTCATTCTCCACTGTTGCCATTTCTAATATAAAGTAGTGTAAAGTTCTTACTTATATCTGTCAGTAGACTCGCCATGAAAGCGCTAAAACATACCGGTGTAGTGAGTTTACATTATTCACCCAAAGAACTTTAGTTATTAGAGAGTTCCGGTCGGACGGTTTTTCACAGGACACATTTCCGGCGGATGAGGAGACGCTGCTCCGTTATTGATTGAAGTAAAGTCTGAATGTCATTGAAACAGTTAGCTCCATCTTTCGAGACTTCTTCCACTCCCGTCCTTGCACGCTACACCGCTACAACAAAGATGACGGGGAGAAGACGCCGCAGAAGGTGAGCCACGTAAGTAAGACCGCCCACAAAACGGCGCATCCGGAAGCGACTGTCAGAAAGCAGCTTGAAGATGATCTGTGAAACATCATCCATGCAACATTTTGACCAAAGAACCACTATTACATGTTATGTAGACCACAAGGAAGTGTTTTACATTTTGTAAATAATAATAATGATATGACCCCTTTAATGCGCGTTATAATCCGGTGCGCCTTATATATGAAAACAGATAAAAAATAGACCATTCATCTGCAGTGCGCCTTGTAGTCCGGTGCGCCCTATGGTCTGGAAAATACGGTATATCCAAGTTTTTTCTTGCCCTGATGTGGGATCTGAGGGATCCGGGGATGTCGTTGTGGCTTGTGCAGCCCTTTGAGACACTCGTGATTTAGGGCTATATAAGTAAACATTGACTGATTAATCGATATATTGTACTGGTTTTTAAAGTGAAAAATATTACATTTCTTTGTTATTTTAGGTGAAAGCAGTTTGGGTTGCCACTTGCCTGTGTATGAAACGTGCTCTGTAGATAAAGTTTGATTGATTGATGATAAATGACCCCCTCCAGCATCCTTTGATTTTTTTTTTTCAGTATGCGGGGGCGGTACCTCTGGATTGGCAGACCGGGGTGGTGGTTCCTCTCTTTAAGAAGGGGAACCGGAGGGTGTGTTCTAACTATCGTGGGATCACACTCCTCAGCCTTCCCGGTAAGTTCTATTCAGGTGTACTGGAGAGGAGGCTACGCCGGATAGTCGAACCTCGGATTCAGGAGGAACAGTGTGGTTTTCGTCCTGGTCGTGGAACTGTGGACCAGCTCTATACTCTCGGCAGGGTCCTTGAGGGTGCATGGGAGTTTGCCCAACCAGTCTACATGTGCTTTGTGGACTTGGAGAAGGCATTCGACCGTGTCCCTCGGGAAGTCTTGTGGGGAGTGCTCAGAGAGTATAGGGTATCGGACTGTCTGATTTTGGCGGTCCGCTCCCTGTATGAACAGTGTCAGAACTTGGTCCGCATTGCCGGCAGTAAGTCGGACACGTTTCCAGTGAGGGTTGGACTCCGCCAAGGCTGCCCTTTGTCACCGATTCTGTTCATAACTTTTATGGACAGAATTTCTAGGCGCAGTCAAGGCATTGAGGGGATCCGGTTTGGTGGATGCAGGATTAGGTCTCTGCCTTTTGCAGATGATGTGGTCCTGATGGCTTCATCTGGCCAGGATCTTCAGCTCTCGCTGGATCGGTTCGCAGCCGAGTGTGAAGCGACTGGGATGAGAATCAGCACCTCCAAGTCCGAGTCCATGGTTCTCGCCTGGAAAAGGGTGAAATGCCATCTTCGGGTTGGGGAGGAGACCCTGCCCCAAGTGGAGGAGTTCAAGTACCTCGGAGTCTTGTTCACGAGTGAGGGAAGAGTGGATCGTGAGATCGACAGGCGTATCGGTGCGGCATTTTCAGTAAAGCGGACGCTGTATCGATCCGTTGTGGTGAAGAAGGAGCTGAGCCGGAAGGCAAAGCTCTCAATCTACGTTCCCATCCTTACCCATGGTCATGAGCTTTGGATTATGACCGAAAGGACAAGATCACGGGTACAGGCGGCCGAAATGAGTTTCCTCCGCCGGGTGGCAGGGCTCTCCCTTAGAGATAGGGTGAGAAGCTCTGTCATCCGGGGGAGCTCAAAGTAAAGCCACTGATCCTCCACATCGAGAGGAGCCAGATGAGGTGGTTCGGGCATCTGGTCAGAATGCCACCCGATCGCCTCCCTCGGGAGGTGTTTAGGGCACGTCTGACCGGTAGGAGGCCACGGGGAAGACCCAGGACACGTTGGGAAGACTATGTCTCCCGGCTGGCCTGGGAACGCCTCGGGATCCCCTGGGAGGAGCTGGACGAAGTGGCTGGGGAGAGGGAAGTCTGGGCTTCCCTGCTTAGGCTGCTGCCCCCACGACCCGACCTCAGATAAGCGGAAGAAGATGGATGGATGGATGGATGGAGTATGCGGACCTTAGTGGAAAACGATTAGTCGCTCCCGCTGTAAAGTAATACATTCTTGGGGCATTTAGAAAAAAACATTGATTTCCCAAACCCGTCACCAGTTAATTAATCTCAGCAGGAATTTTCTTCCATGACCATCCAAGAGTCGGAGGTGCTGCACACACCGTCCACGCTGGAAGCATGCACGTTTCAACACGACAAAAATTAAAACGCCCTCTCACCGAGGTAGCCTACAAGTAATGCTAGTCCAAATTTGTGTGGCTTTCCAACAATTCTGTGCATTGGTGTTTAGCCACGGTCACCAGTATGAAATAGCCTGCGACCATCTGCGATTTATGATTCGCTCCCAGCCTCTGGCAAGCCAGGCTGAATAATTTACATTGTGCTGAGCCCTACGTGCCCAGAATGTGAGATGCCAAAAATAGAGGAACGATAGAGCCACATGGAGCAGAAGGAGGGACATGGTCAACAAGGTAACGGTTACAGTTGAAAAGTGGTGGCATCAAGAGTAACATGCTGAGTAATTAGCTGCGCGATCTGAGTCACGAAGAAGGTTCTCTCCAGAGTCTTCTGATCTCGGTCTCTCAAGTGGGTCAACATGACACTATGGAGATGATGTGCTGGAGCCACACACTACACCAAGGTCCTGATCTGCTTAGATCCCCAAAACACGGGCAAATAGTATGTGTAAACCATACCATTTTGTGTACTACCTGTGGTCTGCCGCGGGTGATCTACAAACCCTGTTTCCATATGAGTTGGGAAATTGTGTTAAATGTAAATATAAACGGAATACAATGATTTGCAAATCATTTTCAACTCATATTCAGTTGAATATGCAACAAAGACAACATATTTGATGTTCAAACTGATAAACTTTTTTTTTTTTTGCAAATAATCATTAACTTTAGAGTTTGATGCCAGCAACACATTGCAAACAAGTTGGGAAAGGTGGCAATAAATCCTGATAAAGTTGAGGAATGCTCATCAAACACTTATTTGGAACATCCCACAGGTGAACAGGCAATTTCGGAACAGGTGGGTGCCATGATTGGGTATAAAAGTAGATTCCATGAAATGCTCAGTCATTCACAAACAAGGATGGGGCGAAAGTCACCACTTTGTCAACTAATGTGTGAGCAAATTGTTGAACAGTTTAAGAAAAACCTTTCTCAACCAGCTATTGCAAGGAATTTAGGGATTTCACCATCTACGGTCCGTAATATCATCAAATGGTTCAGAAAATCTGGAGAAATCACTGCACGTAAGCAGCTAAGCCCGTGACCTTCGATCCCTCAGGCTGTACTGCATCGACAAGCGACATCAGTGTGTAAAGGATATCACCACATGGGCCCAGTAACACTTCAGAAACCCACTGTCAGTAACTACAGTTGGTTGCTACATCTGTAAGTGCAAGTTAAAACTCTCCTATGCAAGGCGAAAACCGTTATATCAACAACACCCAGAAACGCCGTCGGCTTTCCCTGGGCCTGAGCTCATCTAAGATGGACTGATACAAAGTGGAAAAGTGTTCTGTGGTTTATTCATTTGATAGGGAAATCATAATATAGGTACTGAGAAAATGAGAAAAAAATAAGATATACAAAAAAAAAAAAAAAATTAAAATAATAATAATAAAGAAGTGGACAGCTGCAGTCCAACATGTGCATTCAATTGTGTTATGTAATAAATAAATGTTTAATACATGTTTAATACATCTGAAACTGTTAGTGCATACAACATATTTTAGATTTGAGCGTACACCATTTTTTTTGTAGGAAATCCACGCAAGCTCTTAATACCTGAGGCCCCTTGTCATCCTATTGTGGAGGACTTTTGAATGACACCTCTGGCTTATTACTGCGCCACAATGCCATCGTCTGCAAGGCAGTTGTGTACTTTTAAAGCTGCACATTATGACAGTTATAAACGTCAAGCCGAGACAACTTCTATTTCGTCGAAGATCCCAAAAGTTTTAAACATTGATCTTACAATTTGGCCTTGCTAATCCTACATCGCAGTCCAAAAAAAAGACATATGCAAAAGAATGCACTTGAAAAATGGATGGTTGACTGTTGTTCCAGCTATTATCCAAGATCCCAGGGGGACATGAGCTTAAAGGAGATACCACTCACTTTATGTTTCATCTAACATCACATGGACAAAAATAAGACCTTCTGGAGGAAAGTTCTGTGGTGAGATGAAACAAAAATGTAGCTGTTTGGCCACAATACCCAGCAATATGTTTGGAGGGGAAAAGGTGAGGCCTTTAAGGGGGAACATTATCACAATTTCAGAAGGGTTAAAACCATTAAAAATCAGTTTCCAGTGGCTTATTTTATTTTTCGAAGTTTTTTTCAAAATTTTAGCCATCACGCAATATCCCTAAAAAAAACTTCAAAGTACCTGATTTTAACCATCTTTATATACATTTTCCTGTGACGTCACACAGTGATGCCAATACAAACAAACAGCAAGGTATAGCGACATTAGCTCGGATTCAGACTCGGATTTCAGCGGCTTTACACTGTCTGATAAGATAATTACTAACAACTATGAACTAGGTTTACAGCATATGAAATACATTTGGCAACAACATGCACTTTGAGAGTGCAGACAGCCCAATTTTCATCAATTAATATATTCTGTAGACATACCCTCATGTCAGCAGACCAGGGAAGCTAAGAACATATATTTTTCCACGATTTCAGCACTCAGGTTAACCATACCTAAATAGACACAAAATACTGCATTACACAAGACTACCCAAATGTACCCGAATGATTGAAAAAAATAAATGTTTTTAAGCTAAATTATTGGTAAACACAGTTTATGTATAATCATTTACATAAAACCGCGAGTAATGAATAAAGTTTTCATCAATTAAAATATTCTGTAGACATACCCTCATCCGCTATCTTTTCCTGAAAGCTGATCTGTCCAGTTTTGGAGTTGATGTCAGCAGGCCAGGGAAGCTAGGGTCGATATTCTTCTCTTGATCATCTTCGGTGGCATACGGGACGGTGTGAGCCAAGACATCCAGGGGGTTTAGCTCGCATGTCTGCGGGAACAAACTGCCGCCATTGCTTGCCGTGCTACCGAGGTCCTTTGTCCCTGAATAGCTCACACACTCCGGCAGATTCAATGGGGGTCTGGCGGCAGATTTCTTTGACTTTATCGTTGGAAATGCATCTGCTTTGAGTGTCGCAGGATATCCACACATTCTTGCCATCTCTGTCGTAGCATAGCTTTCGTCGGTAAAGTGTGCGGAACAAACGACTGACCATTTCGTCGGCTTTCCCCACACCCTCGTATTTTGAACAAATTTCGTCCAATTTCTTGCCACTTTCGCATCTTTGGGCCACTGGTGCAACTTGAATCCGTCCCTGTTCGTGTTGTTACACCCTCCGACAACACACCGACGAAAGTGAGAAAATGGCGGATTGCTTCCCGATGTGACGTCACGTTGTGACGTCATCGCTCCGAGAGCGAATAACAGAAAGGCGTTTAATTTGACAAAATTCACCCATTTAGAGTTCGGAAATCGGTTAAAAAAATATATGGTCTTTTTTCTGCAACATCAAGGTATATATTGACGCTTACATAGGTCTGGTGATAATGTTCCCCTTTAAGCCCAGGGACACCATTCCTACCGTCAAGCACGTGATAGTATTATTCTCTGGGCCTGTTTTACTGCCAATGGAATTAGTGCTTTACAGAGAGTAAATGGGAGAATAAAAAAGGAGGATTAACCCCAAATTTTTCAGGACAACCTAAAATCATCAGCCCGAAGGTTGGGTTGGGCGCAGTTGGGTGTTCCAACAGGACAATGACCCCAAACACACGTCAAAAATGGTAAAGGAAGGGCTAAATCAGGCTAGAATTAAGGTTTTAGAATGGCCTTGTCTTGACTTAAACGTGTGGACAATGCTGAAGAAACAAGTCCATGTCAGAAAACCCAACACATTTAGCTGAACTGCATCAATTTTGTCAAGAGGAGTGGTCAAAAATTCAAGCAGAAGCTTGTGGATGGCTACCAAAAAGGCCTTATCGCAGTGAAACTTGCCAAGGGACATGTAACCAAATATTAAAATTGCTGTATGTATACTTTTGACCCGGCAGATTTGGTCAAATTTTCAGTAGACTCATAATAAATTCATAAAAGAACCAAACTTCATGAATGCTTTAAGAGTTGTAGAAATAATTGGAAACTCAAGACAGCCATGACATTATGTTCTTTACAAGTGTATGCAAACTTTTGACCACGACAGTATATATATATATATATATATATATATATATATATATATATATATATATATATATATTTATAGCTAATTCTAGCTATAAATATATATTTCTTTTATTATATATATATATATATATATATATATATATATATATATATATATATATATATATATATATATATATATATATAGCTAATTCTAGCTATAAATATATATTTCTTTTATTATATATATATATATATATATATATATATATATATATATATATATATATATAGCTAATTCTAGCTAAAAATATATATTTCTTTTATATACTGATCCAAATACATACATATATATATATATATATATATATATATATATATATATATATATATATATATATATATATATATATATATATATATATATAATAAAATAAATATATATTTATAGCTAGAATTAGCTATAAATATATATATATATATATATATATATATATATATATATATATATATATATATACATATTTATAGCTAATTCTAGCTATAAATATTTATTTCTTTTATTATATATATATATATATATATACATATATTTATAGCTAATTCTAGCTATAAATATATATTTCTTTTATTATATATATATATATATATATATATATATATATATATATATATATATATATATATATATATATATATATATATATATATGTATGTGGATCAGTACATACACTGTACAGCATTCCCTTTTGGTTAAAGGGTTGAGGTTAGGGTTAGGGGTAGTTGCCATTATGTGTAGTAAATCCATAGTAACCGGATAAATCAATATTACGTCAAAAAAGAGACATGACTGAGCTATGTGTGTGTGTGTGTGTGTGTGTGTGTGTGTGTGTGTGTGTGTGTGTGTGTGTGTGTGTGTGTGTGTGTGTATGGTCTTCCCTTATATCTTCTGGCTACAACCTTGGCTGCTTGTGACTCCTTCACAGGTGAATGCTCTTTAAAAAAAAGCCAAACCTCCAGCGACCAGTTGCCCCCGAAGGCTTAATACAAAACGGGGAGAAACCAAAATTGCACTATGTTTTTTAAATCTATTTACACTCATTTATTTACTGGAACCATTAGAAATAATTAGGGTGAAAAACGACACTGAGATGCCGTGAAATACTCTCGACGCAGAATGACCTTGAGGATGCTTCTCTTGTCTATTTGAACACAATGCGAGCAGGCGACCAGTGATTGCATTCGCTGATAATCTACGACTCGTACCAATCAGCCATTTCTAATCACATTTCAGATTTAATAAAATTGGTGGACCACGGGCGGAACAAAGTTAAAGTGAAGCAGATAAGAAACTCTGGCGGCCTGTAATGTGACCTCATTGATCTGATGCTTTTATGGAGCCTTATCATATCACATTATGGAAATGTTTCTCAAAGAGCCGGAGCCCTAGAGACTTTGCTTGTGTCTTCACATTTCACTCATGTTTGTTTCCCCCCCCCCCCCAAGGTTTCCTGTTCCAATAAAATTGCTGCAATGCAACAGAAAATGTAGAACTTTTTTTGGGGGCCTCGTCGATAATGCTCATACTTGCCAACCTTGAGACCTCCGATTTCGGGAGGTGGGGGGTGGGGAGAGGGGGTGTGTGGTCGGGGTGGGGCGGGGAGCGTGGTTGGGAGGGGAGGAATATATTTACAGCTCGAATTCACCAAGTTTCATATATATATATATATATATATATATATATATATATATATATATATATATATATATATATATGTATATACATATATATATATATATATTAAAGAAATACTTGACTTTCAGTGAATTCTAGCTATATATATATATATATATATATATTTATTTATTTTATTATATATATATATATATATATATATATATATATATATATATATATATATATATATATATATATATATATATATATATATCAATAAAAGCAATACTTGAATTTCAGTGTTCATTTATTTACGCATATACACACACATAACACTCATCTACTCATTGTTGAGTTAAGGGTTGAATTGCCCATCCTTGTTCTATTCTCTGTCACTATTTTTCTAACCACGCTGAACACCCTCTCTGATGATGCATTGCTGTGTGGCACGCACAAAAGTGCTTTCATCAAATGCACTAGAGTCTGGAATCTTCCATCTCTCCCTAGCATGGCCCAAAACCGGTCAATCCTTGCTTCCTGCGGAAGATCTTCACTGCCAAGCACTTGGTAGTCCACTACTTCTTCCCGGAGGCTATCCAGGTCCAATCGCAGCTGCGGCTTGGAACTTACAAGCGTGTTTCTTCATCTTACTCGTCGTCGGCGTCGCCATGGCTGTATCTTCCTCGTTCTTCTGCTTCGTCTCCTTGTTTTGTGCGCAGTTGTGCACTGCACTCTCTAAAAGCCGTAGATGTTATTGTCACATATGCATGTCCAGTAGATGGCAGTATTGTCCTGTTTAAGAGTGTCACAACGTTGCTGTTTACGGCAGACGAACTGCTTTACGGTAGACGAAAACGTGACTCCTGTTGTTGTGTGTTGTTACCGCGCTGGGAGGACGTTAATGAAACTGCCTAACAATAAACCCACATAAGAAAGCAAGAACTCTCCCTCGATCATTCTACAGTTATAACGTGATTGGGCAGGCACGCTGTTTATATTGTGGGAAAGCGAACGTGAAAACAGGCTGTTGACACGTCACTCAGGTCGCATGGAGCTGGAGGGGGCGTGGCCTCCAGCTCCGCCTGAATTTCGGGAGATTTTCGGGAGAAAATTTGTCCCGGGAGGTTTTCGGGAGAGGCGCTGAACTTTGGGAGTCTCCCGGAAAATCCGGGAGGGTTGGCAAGTATGTACGTGCCCGTCTACAATGCTTGCGTGCTCGTCTATAATGCTTATGTGCCCGTCTATAATGCTTGCGTGCTCGTCTATAATGCTTACGTGCTCGTCTATAATGCTTACGTGCGCACAAAACAAGGTCGAAAAGTTGCGTACGTTGTTTTTCAAGCCAAGTACCGTATTTTCCGGATCATAGGGCGCACCGGGTTACAAGGCACACTGCTGATGAGCGGGTCTAGTCAGGTCTTTTTTCATACAAAAGGTGCACCGGATTATAAGGCGCATTAAAGGGCTCATATTATTATTATTTTTGTTCTAAATGTAAAAGACTTCCTTGTGGTCTACATAACATGTAATGGTGGTTCTTTGGTCAAAATGTTGCATAGATGATGTTTTACAGATCATCTTCAAGTCGCTTTCTGACAGTCTCTTCAGGATGCGCCGTTTTGTGGGCGGATTTATTTACGTGGCTCACCTTAGGTCATCTTTGTTGTACATTAAACTGGTCCCTGGTGGAAAAAAGGTTGGGGAACCCTGCCTTAGAGCGTAGGGTGAAACTGTAACTGAGTGTACAGCCCAATACGTCTCTCCTCATGAGCAAAATTCAACTCTGTCTCTGCCTGATTCCTTCTTGTCTTGTGTAATAGATAGTTCGGTGTTTGAACCTGACACATAAATGAGCATGTCTCTGTGGTGATGCCCCGTATAGTATGTGCATAATCCTAGTTTAAATAAGGCAGTCTTAGTAGATCACACGTCCACTAATAGTACAAACTATTTTATAGATCGCGCACGCTGTTTAGCGCAGCGTATTTGGGTGTTAGTAAATTAGGCCCAGTGTGTTTTTGCAAATGTATTAACAAATAAAAACACAGATGCCTTGCATTTACATATTTACCTTATTTATCTTTGATCGATAGAGTCGCGGATATGTTATGTGGACAAAGGTACTTGGAGCAAGAAACAACTTTGATGGTTGATGAACCTTTTGTGTTTATTCCGTCTTGTGTGACGCTGAATAAGATGAAAGACTGAAGAAATTTGTGTTGACCATTTTCTGACCCAAACTAGAGGCTCCATGTTCGACCCACGTGGGCTTATGTCCATGGAGGCCCCATGGGCAGGTGACAGATGGCAAGGCACTGCCACACACAAATGCCCACCTCTTATCCTCCACATCTTCGCCAAGACGGACCCGTCAAGCAGACATTTCGAGCAACTGAAGGAAATCCATCCATCCATCCATCCATCCATCTTCTTCCGCTTATCCGAGGCCGGGTCGCGGGGGCAGCAGTCTAAGCAGGGAAACCCAGACTTCCCTCTCCCCAGTCCAGCTCCTCCCGAGGGATCCCGAGGCGTTCCCAGGCCAGCCGGGAGACATAGTCTTCCCAACATGTCGTGGGCCTTCCCCGTGGCCTCTTACCGGTCGGACGTGCCTTAAACACCTCCCTCGGGAGGCGTTCGGATGGCATCCTTACCAGATGCCCGAACCACCTCATCTGGCTCCTCTCGATGTGGAGGAGTAGCTGCTTTACTTTGAGCTCCTCCCGGATGACAGAGCTTCTCACCCTATCTCTAAGAGAGACCCGCCACCCGGCGGAGGAAACTCATTTCGGCCGCTTGTACCCGTGATCTTGTCCTTTCGGTCATAACCCAAAGCTCATGACCATAGGTGAGGATGGGAACGTAGATCGACCGGTAAATTGAGAGCTTTGCCTTCCGGCTCAGCTCCTTCTTCACCACAACGGATCGTCCGCATTACTGAAGACGCCGCACTGATCCGCCTGTCGATCTCACGATCCACTCTTCCCTCACTCGTGAACAAGACTCCGAGGTACTTGAACTCCTCCACTTGGGGCAGGGTCTCCTCCCCAACCTGAAGGAAGGAAACCTGTAGGAAATCGAAAAAGGAAACAAAGAACGTACTGTAACTCGAATGTCAGAATTGTTAGTAGGTAAATGTTTGTTTATGATTTGCAACTTCAAAATGCCAATTTGAGCTTCGATCTTTATTTCAAACCAGAAACTGGGGGTCACCAAATAAATAACGTTTGTTCAATAGGCTTTTTGTGGGCATTGATCCAAGAAATTTTAATAGTGTGAATGCTCCAAAGCCGGTTTTCCCAATTATGCTAACTGTATGCATGTTTACATTATCATGCTTGCATGCTAACAAACGTGCTAGCTTTTTGAGGCTAATTTTGCTACCGCTTGCCCTACAGTCATATAACTTGGTGCGTGACACTTGTTAGCGTGTTACCATTAGCATGCTAACATAAAAGTGTTAACTTTTTTAGCTAATTTTACACTTTTTACTCTACTTCCCCAGCCTATAACTTGGTATGTGACACAAGCTAACTTTAGTTTGCTAACATGCTTACATTAGCATGCTAACTTTTTGAGCTAGTTTTGCAACAGTTTACACCAGAGTCATATAACTTGGTATGTGACATTTGTTACCTGTTAACATGCAAACAATAGCTTGCTAGCAAGCTAATTTCAGCTTGCTAACTTTTTCCATTTAATTTTACACTTTTTTTTCTATTTCCACAGCCATACATCTTTGAGTCATACAACTTGGTATATGAAACATGCTGACTGTTATCTTGCTATTGTTAGCACTCATGCTAAATGTTAAAATGTGTATACTGGCTACTGTTTTAGGTTACCTGTGTGGCTCATTTTGTCACGACTTGGTCCTGGGGTTTAGTTTTTCTCGAAGGCAACGGAAAGTTGGCTCGGGCGAGACGGGAATTAAGATACATTTTTTATTTAAAGACTATAAATATTAAACAAGGAAGTAAACAAAAGGCGCGCACAATGGCGGAGAACAAACTATGAAACCAAACACTTGCACAAAGGCAAAAACTATGAACAACAAAAAACACTAACTGTGGCTTAATAAACAAAAACTTACTTGGCATGGAACCGGCATGAAAAAAGAGCAGCAAGGATCATAAGGGTGTGGAGAGTGTGCAGAAGCATAAATATGGGGATGTCACCAGAAAGACAAACTGAAAACACTGAACTTAAATACTACAGACATGATTAACGAAAACAGGTGCGTGACTCAAAACGTGAAACAGGTGCGTGACGTGACAGGTGACAACTAATGGGTTGCTATAGTGACAATCAAGAGTGCACAATGAGTCCAAACGTGGAACAGGTGAAACTAATGGGGTAATCATGGAAACAAGACAAGGGAGTGAAAAGCCAGAAACTAAAGAGTCCTATAACTAAACAAAACATGACTTAAAACAAAACATGATTACACAGACATGACACATTTTGTACAGTTACACCTAAAACTCACGCATTCAGACACTCGGCATCATCTAATAAGTACGGCGGTTTCCGGCGACCCCCGGCCAGAGGTCCGGGGCACAGATAGCAGGCCCATCAAAATTTCCGCAAATTTTCTAGTTCTTCTACTTCTTCTTCTTCTCCAGATTTTGGCACGCTCTACCTTCCATATTTTTCACCCGATTCAAACCGTTCCAACTGCAAACTGTTCAGCTTATTCGGGAATCGCGGCCTTTCCCTTGACAAATTCCCAGATTTCCCAGAATTCCAAGTTTTCCGGGACATTTTTCCCATTTAAAATGAATTGGCCATTTTTCAAGCTTCCACCATTTCCACATTTTTCAACCGATTCAAACCATTCCCCCTTCAACATTTCTCTTATCCTGCACATTTAAACTATAATTTTTCCAAGTTCTAAAAAATTCCGGGAATTCCCGTTTTTTCAAAGCCTGTTTTCACCCTTTTTTCTGGCGACTACTCCTCCCATATTTTTCAACGCACTTCAACCGTTCAAATGAAGTTGTATTTTGAACTGGAAAAATTCCCGGTTTTTCCCGAAATTCTGTAAAACCATTTCTCAATAAAAAATGTTATTACTTCAACATTTCTCGACTGTTTTGAAAAATTCCAAGTCAAGTCTTTTTGCATTTTCCAAAAAAAATTCATCTTTTCCCGAAATTCCCAAATTTCCGTGAAATTCCCATTGAAATGAATGGGACATTTTTCAAAATTCCACAATTCACACATTTTTTTATCCGATTCCTATAATATAATAAAATAATATAATAAAATAAATAAATATATATATATATATATATATATATATATATATATAGAATTCACTGAAAGTCAAGTAGTCAAGTATTTCTTATACATATATATATATATATGTATATATGTATATGTGTATATATATATATATATATATATATATATATATATATATATATATATATATATATATATATATATATATATATATATATATATATATATTTATGAAATACTTGACTTGGGGAATTCTAGCTGTAAATATACTCCTCCCCTCTTAACCACGCCCCCAACCACGCCCCCCGCCCCACCCCCGACCACGCCCCCCTCCACCCCCACGCCCCACCTCCCGAAATCGGAGGTCTCAAGGTTGGCAAGTATGACTTATACTCCGAAAAATACGGTACTCGGTTACTCTGCCCAGCTCCAGACTCAACACTCAACAACGGCACATTTGCGGATTATAATTACTGCTTTGTAAAAAAATATTTTTAACCCAATTAGGTGAAATGACATAATCTCCCACGGCACACCAAACTGTATTTCACGACCGCGGCACAGTGGTTGAAAAACACTGATGTAGACCACAAGGAAGTGTTTTACATTTAGAACAAGAGTAAAAATATGACTCCTTTAAATGCGCCTTTTGTATGAAAATAGACCTTATAATGGTCCGGAAAATACGGTAACTAGATGCAATCATTTGTTATGTGTATCTTTTTTGGCAATTAGATTGGGTTTGATGCTGTTTTGTTTGTTCTTCCAACTTCTACATAATGGACAGGAAGTATATCAAATTTTTTTGATGTTAATGTATATCCACCAGTATCGCCGCTTATTCGTCCTGAGACATATTGTGTGTTCTAGAAGCGTGTGTGCCAGTGACTGCTCAGAGCTACATGTGCAGGGGGCTCGGTCTTGGCAGGTCTAACCAAGCCAGACAGGTCAGGAACCTAATCGGAGGAGGATCTAAGGCGGTTTAGACATGAGGAAGTGTTGGATAAACTACAATGGGCATTTCTGCCATCTTGAGTTGAAATTGGAACCGGCGTTGACAGACTATTAGCTCCAACAATCTGGTGACAATTGTACACTGCCAGACACATCTAAACCAGGGGTGTCAAACTCGTTTTCATTGAGGGCCACATCGCGGTTATGGCTGCCTTCGAAGGGCCGCTTGTAACTGCAAACATCGTATTTTCTGGACTATAGGGCGCACCGGATTATAAGGCGCACTGTCGATGAGCGGGTCTATTCAGGTCTTTTTTCATACAAAAGGCGCATTAAAGGGGTCATGTTATGATTTTTTTCAAAATTTTAAACATTTCCTTGTGGTCTACATAACATGTAATGGTGGTTCTTTGGTCAAAATGTTGCATAGTTAAAGGCCTACTGAAATGCGATTTTCTTATTTAAACGGGGATAGCAGGTCCATTCTATGTGTCATACTTGATCATTTCGCGATATTGCCATATTTTTGCTGAAAGGATTTTGTAGAGAACATCGACGATAAAGTTCGCAACTTTTTGGTCGCTGATTAAAAAAGCCTGGTCTGTACCGGAAGTAGCAGACGAGTAGCGTGACGTCACAGGTTGTGGAGCTCCTCCCATCTGCACATTGTTTACAATCATGGCCACCAGCAGCGAGAGCGATTCGGACCGAGAAAGCGACGATTTCCCCATTAATTTGAGCGAGGATGAAAGATTTGTGGATGAGGAAAGTGAGAGTGAAGGACTAGAGGGCAGTGGGAGGGATTCAGATAGGGAAGATGCTGTGAGAGGCGGGTGGGACCTGGTATTCAGCTGGGAATGACTAAAACAGTAAATAAACACAGGACATATATATACTCTATTAGCCACAACACAACCAGGCTTATATTTAATATGCCACAAATTAATCCCGCATAACAAACACCTCCCCCCTCCTGTCCATATAACCCACCAATACAACTCAAACACTTGCACAACACACTCAATCCCACAGCCCAAAGTACCGTTCACCTCCCCAAAGTTCATACAGCACATATATTTCCACAAAGTCCCCAAAGTTACGTACGTGACATGCACATAGCGGCACGCACGTACGGGCAAGCGATCAAATGTTTGGAAGCCGCAGCTGCATGCGTACTCACGGTACCGCGTCTGCGCATCCAACTCAAAGTCCTCCTGGTAAGAGTCTCTGTTGTCCCAGTTCTCCACAGGCCAATGACAAAGCTTGACTGTCATCTTCCGGGAATGTAAACAATGAAACACCGGCTGTGTTTGTGTTGCTGCAGTCAGCCGCAATACACCGCTTCCCACCTACAGCTTTCTTCTTTGCTGTCTCCGTTGTTCATTGAACAAATTGCAAAAGATTCACCAACACAGATGTCCAGAATACTGTGGAATTTTGCGATGAAAACAGACGACTTAATAGCTGGCCACCATGAAATCTAATCACCTGCCAGCTGTGTCTCGCCGTCCCGCACAGGCCCCGCCCCTAGTCGATGGTGCTCCGCCCTCAACACCATAGACAGAGGCGGTGACCTTTGCTCCTGCAGCGCTCTGATCACACCCTCCCCCCACAGGGTTCTTTTATTAACGAAGCATCGGGACAACCGGTTTTCGAACATCATCCCTACTGAGTAACTCCACAAAGTAAAAAAAAAAATGTTTTAAATGCACATAATATATCTTTCTGTTATGTATGTTTTAAGCTAGCGTATGTTTAACCATGCCTGCGCCCAAAAATACGCTGACCCTATTTATGCGTTAAATACAGAAAATACAGAAATAGTACCCGTAGCCATTTCACAATATTATGCAATACGGTGCGCCCTATGGTCGCAAAAATACGGTATAGTGGTTTTGATAACGGGAACCGGTTCTCAAAAAGGGATTCAAATCCATGGAATGGGTTTGTGGAAGTCGTTCCCTACCCGTTCCACGGATATCACGTCAAAGGAGCCAGGCGTGCCTTTTAACAGAGTTTTAATCACCATTCGATGCCAAGAACAATCTTTTCAGTACAATCTTTTCATAAGTCTGTCTCTCCAGTTCCTCCCACCTCTCTCTTCTGCTGGCCGCTCACTGTTAAGGACAACGGCTGATTAGATTAACACGTACCACCTGTGAAATCTAATCACCTGCCAGCTGTGTCTCGCCGTCCCGCACATGCCCCGCCCCTAGTCGATGGTGCTCCGCCCTCAACACCATTGACAGAGGCGGTGACTTTTGCTCCTGCAGCGCTCTGATCACACCCTCACCCCACAGGGCTCTTTTATTATCAAAGCATCGGGACAACTGGTTTTCGAACATCATCCCTACTGAGTAAGTCCACAAAGTAAAAAAAAAAATGTTTTAAATGGACATAATATACAGTATCTTTCTGTTATGTATGTTTTAAGCTAGCATATGTTTAACCATGCCTGCGCCCAAAAATACGCTGCACGCTATTTATGCATTAAATACAGAAAATACAGAAATACAGAAATAGCACCCGTAGCCATTTCACAATATTATGCAATACGGTGCCCCCTATGGTCGCAAAAATACTGTATAGTGGCTTTGATATTGGGAACCGGTTCTCAAAAAGGGATTCGAATCCATGGAATGGGTTTGTGGAAGTCGTTCCCTACCCGTTCCACGGATATCATGTCAAAAGAGCCATGCGTGCCTTTTAACAGAGTTTTAATCACCATTCGATGCCAAGAACAATCTTTTCAGTACAATCTTTTCATATGTCTGTCTCTCCAGTTCCTCCCACTTCTCTCTTCTGCTGGCCGCTCACTGTTAAAGACAACAGCTGATTAGGTTAACACGTACCACCTGTAAAATCTACTCACCTGCCAGCCGTGTCTCGCCGTCCCGCACATGCCCCGCCCCTAGTCGATGGTGCTCCGCCCTCAACACCATTGACAGAGGCGGTGACCTTTGCTCCTGCAGCGCTCTGATGACACCCTCCCCCCACAGGGTTCTTTTATTATCGAAGCATGGGGACAATCGGTTTTCGAACGTCACCCCTACTGAGTAAGTCAACAAAGTTAATAGTTTTTTTTTTCAAATGGACATAATATATCTTTCTGTTACGTATGCTGAAAGCTTTCAGTAATTGCAGTGCACAAGAGCGAGTGGAACGAATGGCTTTGTGCTCTTTAAAAGGCGGCTGAAAGGTGTGAGCCGTATGGGATGTAAGGTGAACAAAATGTCCCTCAAGGTAATAACATGGAGCTTTCATCCTGCTGTGAGCAGGTGTGGATGCCATAAGATGCACTCGTACTTGCCGTTAGGACTGCGGCGTGCGACCGAATTGTCATTACCACGCAGTCTGCACTCAGTCATCTGTCACTCCCTCTGTGGCACGCAGCAAATCACCCAGATTTAAAACTAGCACCGCCCGTGCCGCACTGCTCCACCTGCGGCGAGAAGCCACGACAAAACAGGGACCACGAACAAACGACATGAAATAACGGATCAGACAGAATATTTACAGCGTGGTTGTTTTGTTGCCAACCCAGCATACTTGCCAACCTTGAGACCTCCGATTTCGGGAGGGGAGTTAGGGTGTTAGGGCGGGGGGCAGAGCGTGGTTGGGGGCGTGGTTAAGAGGGGAGGAGTATATTTACAGCTAGAATTCACCAAGTCAATTATTTTATGTATATTTATATAAAGTCAATTATTTCTTATATATATATATATATATATATATATGAAATAATTGACTTTCAGTGAATTCTAGCTATAAATATATATTTCTTTTATTACGGCATGGCGCAGTGGGAGAGTGGCCGTGCGCAACCCGAGGGTCCCTGGTTCAATCCCCACCTAGTACCAACCTCGTCATGTCCGTTGTGTCCTGAGCAAGACACTTCACCCTTGCTCCTGATGGGTGTTGGTTAGCGCCTTGCATGGCAGCTCCCTCCATCAGTGTGTGAATGTGTGTGTGAATGGGTAAATGTGGAAGTAGTGTCAAAGCGCTTTGAGTACCTTGAAGGTAGAAAAGCGCTATACAAGTACAACCCATTTATCATTTATTATATATATAAAAATAAGAGAAATACTTGAATTTCAGTGTTCATTTACTCACACATATTCACACACACATAACACTCATCTACTCATTGTTGAGTTAAGGGTTGAATTGTCCATCCTTGTTCTATTCTCTGTCACTATTTTTCTAACCATGCTGAACACCCTCTCTGATGATGCATTGCTGTGTGAAATGCACTAGATGGCAGTATTGTCCTGTTTAAGAGTGTCACAACATTGCTGTTTACGGCAGACGAACTGCTTTACGGTAGAGGAAAACACGTCACTCAGGTCCGCATGGAGCTGGAGGGGGCGTGGCCTCCAGCTCCGCCTGATTTTCGGGAGAAAATTTGTCCTGGGAGGTTTTCGGGAGAGGCGCTGAATTTCGGGAGTCTCCCGGAAAATCCGGGAGGGTTGGCAAGTATGCCCCCCAGTTATTTCACAATTTTTATATGTCGTTTTCCATTTCGGCAGATGATAAAGATAAAAAGTACAGTTACATAAAGTCAAGTTATGTACACTCATGGATGGCTTTTTACAAGGTCGTTATTTTTTTTAGCAGCTTTTTTTTCTGAAAATTCACTGGTAAATATTATGTAGCTGCATGTGTAAGTAAGGATAAGTACCTTTCACTTTTGTACCAATACAGTACCAATTCCCGGTACCTGGGAATCATACTGGTATTAAAAGGCACCGATTTTCAGTACCGCATTTTTCGGACTATAATGTTCACTTAAAATCCTTTCAGTGCGCCTTATAACTAATGTACGGAATAATTTTGGTTGTGCTTACCGACTTCGAAGCTATTTTATTTGGTATATGGTGTAATGACTCTGCAGCATCGCGTGGACATTGGGGGCGGTACCTCTGGATTGGTAGACCGGGGTGGTGGTTCCTCTCTTTAAGAAGGGGAACCGGAGGGTGTGTTCTAACTATCGTGGGATCACACTCCTCAGCCTTCCCGGTAAGGTCTATTCAGGTGTACTGGAGAGGAGGCTACGCCGGATAGTCGAACCTCGGATTCAGGAGGAACAGTGTGGTTTTCGTCCTGGTCGTGGAACTGTAGACCAGCTCTATACTCTCGGCAGGGTCCTTGAGGGTGCATGGGAGTTTGCCAAACCAGTCTACATGTGCTTTGTGGACTTGGAGAAGGCATTCGACCGTGTCCCTCGGGAAGTCCTGTGGGGAGGGCTCAGAGAGTATGGGGTATCGGACTGTCTGATTTTGGCGGTCCGCTCCCTGTATGATCAGTGTCAGAGCTTGGTCCGCATTGCCGGCAGTAAGTCGGACACGTTTCCAGTGAGGGTTGGACTCCGCCAAGGCTGCCCTTTATCACAGATTCTGTTCATAACTTTTATGGACAGAATTTCTAGGCGCAGTCAAGGCGTTGAGGGGATCCGGTTTGGTGGCTGCAGGATTAGGTCTCTGCTTTTTGCAGATGATGTGGTCCTGATGGCTTCATCTGGCCAGGATCTTCAGCTCTCGCTGGATCGGTTCGCAGCCGAGTGTGAAGCGACTGGGATGAGAATCAGCACCTCCAAGTCCGAGTCCATGGTTCTCGCCCGGAAAAGGGTGGAGTGCCATCTTCGGGTTGGGGAGGAGACCCTGCCCCAAGTGGAGGAGTTCAAGTACCTCGGAGTCTTGTTCACGAGTGAGGGAAGAGTGGATCGTGAGATCGACAGGCGGATCGGTGCGGCATCTTCAGTAATGCGGACGCTGTATCGATCCGTTGTGGTGAAGAAGGAGCTGAGCCGGAAGGCAAAGCTCTCAATTTACCGGTCGATCTACGTTCCCATCCTCACCTAAGGTCATGAGCTTTGGGTTATGACCGAAAGGACAAGATCACGGGTACAAGCGGCCGAAATGAGTTTCCTCCGCCGGGTGGCGGGTCTCTCCTTTAGAGATAGGGTGAGAAGCTCTGTCATCCGCGGGGAGCTCAAAGTAAAGCTGCTGCTCCTCCACATCGAGAGGAGCCAGATGAGGTGGTTCGGGCATCTGGTAGGATGCCACCCGATCGCCTCCCTCGGGAGGTGTTTAGGGGACGTCCGACCGGTAGGAGGCCACGGGGAAGACCCAGGACACATTGGGAAGACTATGTCTCCCGGCTGGCCTGGGAACGCCTCGGGATTCCCCGGGAGGAGCTGAACGAAGTGGCTGGGGAGAGGGAAGCCCAGACTTCCCTGCTTAGGCTGCTGCCCCCGCGACCCGACCTCGGATAAGCGGAAGAAGATGGATGGATGAATGGTGTAATGATAAGTGTAACCAGTAGATGGCAGTCACACATAATATATACTAATATATTGTGGCGGCATGTCGTAGTGGATAGAGCAACCGTGCCAGAAACCTGAGGGTTAAAGTTAAAGTTAAAGTTAAACTTAAAGTTAAAGTACCAATGATTGTCACACACACAAGGTGTGGCGAGATTATTCTCTGCATTTGACCCATCACCCTTGATCAGGTAGGTTGCAGGTTCGCTCACCGCCTCTTACCATCCAAAAATCGCTGCCGTTGTGTCCTTGGGCAGGACACTTCACCCTTTTCCCCCGGTGCCACTCACACCGGTGAATTGAATGATGAATGATAGGTGGTGGTCGGAGGGGCCGTTGGCGCAAATTGCAGCCACGTTTCCGTCAGTCTACCCCAGGGCAGCTGTGGCTATGAAAGTAGCTTACCACCACCAGGTGTGAATGATTGATGGGTTCTACATGTAAAGCGACTTTGGGTACTTAGAAAAGCGCTATATAAATCCCAGTTATTATTATTATTATTATTATTATTATTATTATTATTATTATTATTATATACGTGTAGACTGCAATATGACTCAAGTAAACAACACCAAAATTGTATATGTTCCATTGAAAATATAGAACATTACACACGGCGCTCAAAAATCTATCAACATGTTTTAGTACGACTTTGGTAAGCTATGAAGCCGCACCGCTTGATGGATTGTACTGTGCTTCAACATAGGAGTATGTAGAGCAGGGGTCACCAATGCGGTGCCCGCGGGCACCAGGTCGCCCGTAAGGACCAGATGAGTCGCCTGCTGGGCTGTTCTAAAAATAGCTCAAATAGCAGCACTTACCAGTGAGCTGCCTCTATTTTTTTTTTAATTTTATTTATTTACTAGCAAGCTGGTCTCGCTTTGCTCGACATTTTTAATTCTAAGAGAGACAAAACTCAAATAGAATTTGAAAATCCAAGAAAATATTTTTAAGACTTGTTTCAATAAATTCATTTATTTTTTTACTTTGCTTCTTACAACTTTCAGAAAGACAATTTTAGAGAAAAAATACAACCTTAAAAATGATTTTAGGATTTTTAAACACATATACCATTTTACCTTTGAAATTCTTTCCTCTTCTTTTTAGGGACGGCGTGGCGCAGTGGAAGAGTGGCCGTGCGCGACCCAAGGGTCCCTGGTTCAATCCCCACCTAGTACCAACCTCGTCATGTCCGTTGTGTCCTGAGCAAGACACTTCACCCTTGCTCCTGATGGCTGCTGGTTAGCGCCTTGCATGGCAGCTCCCTCCATCAGTGTGTGAATGTGTGTGTGAATGGGTAAATGTGGAAGTAGTGTCAAAGCGCTTTGAGTACCTTGAAGGTAGAAAAGCGCTATACAAGTACAACCCATTTATCATTTATCATTTATTCTTTCCTGACAATTTAAATTAATGTTCAAGTAAATTTATTAGTTTTTATTGTAAAGAATAATAAATAAATTTTTAATTTAATTCTTCATTTTAGTTTCAGTTTTTTCGACGAAGAATATTCGTGAAATATTTCTTCAAACTTATTGTGATTAAAATTCAAAAAAAATTATTCTGGCAAATCTAGAAAATCTGTAGAATCAAATTTAAATCTTATTTCAAAGTCTTTTGAATTTATTTTAAACTTTTTGTTCTGAAAAATCAAGAAGAAATAATGATTTATCTTTGTTAGAAATATAGCTTAGTCCAATTTGTTATATATTCTAACAAAGTGCAGATTGGATTTTAACCTATTTAAAACATGTCATCAAAATTCTAAAATTAATCTTAATCAGGAAAAATTACTAATGATGTTCCATAAATTATTTTTTTAATTTTTTTAAAATGATTCGAATTAGCTAGTTTTTCTCTTATTTCTTTTCGGTTGAATTTTGAATTTTAAAGAGTCGAAATTGAAGATAAACTATGTTTTACAATTTAATTTTCATTTTTTTTCGTGTTTTCTCCTTTTTTATAACAATGTTAGTGGCTAGCTAGTTAAAATGGGATATTGTGATTTCACAAGACTGTCTTAGAAGTGATCATTTGAAAATGTTCAATTTGAAAAATGTGCACTTCGAGAAAATATAAAAATAAAGTGTTGCATATTGATATTTATCTGTTTCTATATATATTTATTGTGAGAAATCATTAAGATGATCAGTGTTTCCACAAAGATGAATATCATTAATTATTAATAATAACATAGAGTTAAAGGTAAATTGAGCAAATTGGGTATTTCTGGCAATTTATTTAAGTGTGTATCAAACTGGTAGCCCTTCGCATTAATCAGTACCCAAGAAGTAGCTCTTGGTTTCAAAAAGGTTGATGACCCTCTAGTGGGTTCTTCGGACCACCACACACTGCCAGGAGAGCCCGAAATTCAGGGTATATCACTGTTTTATTTTCTCATAGTCATTCACATTGACATCCCACTGGGTTGTGAGTTTTTCCTTGCCCTTATGTGGGCTCTGAACCAAGGATGTCGTTGTGGCTTGTGCAGCCCTTTGAGACACTTGTGATTTAGGGCTATATAGATAAACATTGATTGATTGATAAATAGCAATAGCCTTCTGCTTTCCAGCACAACGTATTTTCCTCCTGCGTCCACTCATCAGCACCTCCAACTCCAACAATCAGTCTCATCCGGCTGCTGCTAATATAGGCGACAGGTGATTAGATACTCACCTGTCGCTGTCTTCGAGGCCGGTCCTGGCACACCCCCGTTCCACAGAGTATAGTTACGGTGTGTGTGTATAAGGTAAGACATATTATCTGGCGTTTTGTTTCACAATATTATGCAAAAGCAATTTTTCTTACCTTCTGGTACCTGCTGATCAGTGATGTGCAGTCACTAGAGGCAGGTGAGGCGGTGCCTCACCTGCCATCATGGAAAGAAAAAAAATGTAAAAAGAAAAAAAAAAATTAAATTGTTATATGTATCCAGTGATTATACTATGAAGTTATTTTCCATTTAACTTCACCAGTTTTAGATTATTTTTATTCAAAATCGCTGAATTTTCACATTTGCCGTTCAAATACTGAGAAGAGACGGTGCGGTGAACAGCAGCCAGTTGAGGCACGTCACTCAGTGCCTCAACATGGATTGCGCAATGACTCGACTAACTGCTGGCCTGCTGTGCAGTGGACTGTATTGCTATATGAATTATATTATACATTTCCATAGTTTAGTTAGCTGAGGTATATAATGTACAGTGTATTTTGTCAACAACTGTATGTGTGTAACGTATTTCTTGTGCTGAGCGATCATAAAACGGCTGCAAAAGACGCACTGGCTGAGGCTCGCCTCCTGCACCCCCGCCGTAGAATTGTTATATTAACTAAAGCCCACACTTAAACTTTCCACGTGCAAGATTGAATCTATTTAAAAAAATTATTTCATAAGAAGCCAAAAAGTTCAAAAACAATAATGTTGGTGTTGGAGGAGTTGTGAATGACTGCAGGGACACAGCATTAGATACACCTGCAGACTGCAGGTGTACCTAATTCACAACTCCTCCAACACGAACATTATTGTTTTTGCACTTTTTGGCTTCTTATTAAATAACTTTTGTAACCTATTTTCATGGGCTTTCCTCTTTGTGATGTTAAGTTCCTGTTATGCGCTGTTATACAGTATATGCCTTGAGCTCTTATTTTGAAGGCGCTAAGAGCGGAAGTGATGTCACGTTGCGGAGGTTTTTGAAAGAAAGTAAATAAAGTGGTCCTCGTGTAAACTGGAGCCTCCGTGTTTGTTATTTTGTAGTTTCATACAGTATAGGCGACATTTATAAACCCTCGGTTACACTTTTTTAAATAGATCCAATCTTGCACGTGGAAAGTTTAAGTGAGGGCTTTAGTTGTGGCGCATGGACTTAATTTCTAAGTAAAGGTAAGACCATAATAACGTTTTTTTTATTAAATGTGCTTTTTTGTGTGCTACAGTTTGTAAGTGTAAAGTTAAAGTTAAGTTAAAGTACCAATGATTGTCACACACACACTAGGTGTAATGAAATGTGTCCTCTGCATTTGACCCATCCCCTTGATCACCCCCTGGGAGGTGAGGGGAGCAGTGGGCAGCAGCGGTGCTGCGCCTGGGAATCATTTTTGGTGATTTAACCCCCAATTCCAACCCTTGATGCTGAGTGCAAAGCAGGGAAGAATGCTGGTTTGAGCTTTTAAACATAACCCGTTAACTGCTGCCAATCAAATGGTGAATAAGATACTCTTTAGGGTTCATATGTTTGTAAATCTGACTGTGATGAAGTCAGTGCCTCACCAGCCATCAACCTCACCGCACGTCACTGATGTATTTGCGATCTGCATAAGTCCTGAAAATGTGCGCGTATCCGCCTTTGTAGTCGGTGCCGACACCGTCGTCGATAAGCTTCTTCTTTTTCTCCATCTTCTTGTTATGTGACATTCATCCTCCGCTGTTTCCATTTTTAATATAAAGTAGTGTAAAGTTCTTACTTATATCTGTCAGTCGACTCTCTAAGGAAGCGCTAAAAACTACCGGTGTAGTGAGTTTACATTATTCACCCAAGGAACTTTAGTTATTAGAGAGACGTTTTTTCACGGGACATATTTCTGCCGTTGTTGTTGCACTAGTGAGCCACGGATGAGAAGATGCTGCTCAGTTATTGATTGAAGTAAAGTCTGAATATCATTAAAACAGTTAGCTCCATCTTTTGACACTTCTTCCACTCCCGTCCTTGCACGCTACACCGCTACAAAAAAGATTACGGGGAGAAAAGACGCTGTCGTAGATGAGCCATGTAAATAAGACCGCCCACAAAACGGCGCGTCCTGAAGCGACTGTCAGAAAGCGGCTTGAAGATGATCTGTAAAACATCATCTTTGCAACATTTTGACCAAAGAACCACCATTACATGTTATGTAGACCACAAGGAAGTGTTTTACATTTAGAAAAATATCATAATATGACTCCTTTAATGCACCCTATAATCCGGTGTGCCTTTTGTATGAAAAAAGACCTGAATAGACCCGCTCATCGGCAGTGCGCCCTATAATCCGGTGCGCCCTATGGTCCAGAAAATCCGGTAATTGGTAGCATGTGTATGGCAAATCCAAATAAAATTTGCATCGAGCTCGTGCATTTCAATAGTGGAGCCTTACTGTACTTCCGAGTGCCTTCTTCTTGCTTTGTTGGCATGGTAAATTATCTCCAGGCAGTCCGGCTGAGTCTGATTTGAGTGCTTGTTTCCCTGCCAAGTCTGAAAATGGACGTGACGTCACGTCCAACAAAGATATCGAAATATGATACCATTTGTTTTTGTGTGAATCAGCACCCAGCAGTACTCACGGACTTTGGTCGGTACTTAAAAAAAGACCAAATTCGGTACCCATCCTTCAGCATGTCTAACACACATTCAACCACTGAGACTTAAATTAAGCTTCGCTCGCTAATGAGCTAAAAGCCGTAGGCTGCTCAATCATTGTCTAGCACAGCTCTTAAGGTGTTGGGAAGTGAGGTTTACACAACATAACATCGTAAAGCCACTCACAGATGGAGATATGCTGCAATGAGACTTCACCTCTAGACTAAATTATTAAATATTCATAATTGACTTAAGACAGGGGTGTCCAAACAGTTTCCACTGAGGGCCAATGTGGAGGGGGGCGTGGCCTGCAGACCTGCAGCGAAGCAGGGTGTGCCAGGACCGGCTGTGAGATCAGCGACAGGTTCGTAGATGGCCCACCTGGGCCTGCTTGTCTAATCACCTGTCGCTCTGTTAAAAGGCAGCAGCCGGGGAGGAGAGGGGAGTTGGAGGTGGAGCACGAGCGAGAGCGAGACAGACGAACACAAAGACTATTGCTGAAAAGCAAGACAATCCATCCATCCATCCATCTTCTTCCGCTTATCCGAGGTCGGGTCGCGGGGGCAGCAGCTTAAGCAGGGAAGCCCAGACTTCCCTCTCCCCAGCCACTTCGTCCAGCTCCTCCCGGGGGATCCCAAGGCGTTCCCAGGCCAGCCGGGAGACATAGTCTTCCCAACGTGTCCTGGGTCTTCCCCGTGGCCCCCTACCGGTCGGACGTGCCCGAAACACCTCCCGAGGGAGGCGTTCGGGTGGCATCCTGACCAGATGCCCGAACCACCTCATCTGGCTCCTCTCGATGTGGAGGAACAGCGGCTTTACTTTGAGCTCCCCCCGGATGACAGAGCTTCTCACCCTATCTCTAAGGGAGAGCCCTGCCACCCGGCGGAGGGAACTCATTTCGGCCGCTTGTACCCGTGATCTTGTCCTTTCGGTCATGACCCAAAGCTCATGACCATAGGTGAGGATGGGAACGTAGATCGACCAGTAAATCGAGAGCTTTGCCTTCCGGCTCAGCTCCTTCTTCACCACAACGGATCGATACAGCGTCCGCATTACTGAAGACGCCGCACCGATCCGCCTGTCGATCTCACGATCCACTCTTCCCTCACTCGCGAACAAGACTCCGAGGTACTTGAACTCCTCCACCAAAAGCAAGACTATTGATTGAAAAATAAAACAGTATTGTAAACCTGGACGAGACTGTCATGTCAGTACCTGGTGGTCCGAAGAACCCGGCGGAGAGATACCTCCACAGCCACATACTGAAAAAATGAAAGAATGCGGGCCTAAAGACTCTATGCGGTTCTTTAGGGCCACAATGACTAAAGCACGCCCAGTTATTATGACTTCAGTAGCTAATCATCACCCTGGTTGCACATTACTCCTAATTTTAAAATGATTTTACTCGTTTTTAAATCCTTACGTGGTCTTGCCCCACCGTACCTCTCTGAGCTGCTCCACCTCTATGCCCCCACCCGGTCCCTCAGGTCACCTGATCAGCTGATCCTGGAGGTACCCAAAACAAAGCGCAAGCTCAGAGGGGACGGAGCCTTCTCTGTTGCGGGTCCCAAACTCTGGAACGATCTCCCTCCCTCTCCATGAGAGACAGGCCCCTTCTTTGGCTATTTTTAAGACCCTTCTTAAAACCCATTCGTATTCACTGGCTTTTAACCCAGAATGAGACTTTAAACTGTTTTTAGCTTTTAACTTATTTTAACTGTTTTTAACTTTTTAAACTGTTTTTTATCCAACAAATTGTTCTTAGGGTAATTTGCATTTGGTTTTTCAATGTGTATTTTTATTTCTGTTTTAAATGTTATTTTTTAGTCTGTCCTGGTCGTGGAACTGTGGACCAGCTCTATACTCTCAGCAGGGTCCTTGAGGGTGCATGGGAGTTTGTCCAACCAGTCTACATGTGTTTTGTGGACTTGGAGAGGGCATTCGACCGTGTCCCTCGGGAAGTCCTGTGGGGAGTGCTCAGGGAGTATGGGGTATCGGACTGTCTGATTGTGTCAGTCCGCTCCCTGTATGATCAGTGCCAGAGCTTGGTCCGCATTGCCGGCAGTAAGTCGGACCCGTTTCCCTTGAGGGTTGGACTCCGCCAAGGCTGCCCTTTGTCACCGATTCTGTTCATAACTTTTATGGACAGAATTTCTAGGCGCAGTCAAGGCGTTGAGGGGATCTGGTTTGGTGGCTGCAGGATTAGGTCTCTGCTTTTTGCAGATGATGTGGTCCTGATGGCTTCATCTGGCCAGGATCTTCAGCTCTCGCTGGATCGGTTCGCAGCCGAGTGTGAAGCGACTGGGATGAGAATCAGCACCTCCAAGTCCGAGTCCATGGTTCTCGCCCGGAAAAGGGTGGAGTGCCATCTCCGGGTTGGGGAGGAGATCTTTCCCCAAGTGGAGGAGTTCAAGTACCTCGGAGTCTTGTTCACGAGTGAGGGAAGAGTGGATCGTGAGATCGACAGGCGGATGGGTGCGGCGTCTTCAGTAATGCGGACGCTGTATCGATCCGTTGTGGTGAAGAAGGAGCTGAGCCGGAAGGCAAAGCTCTCAATTTACCGGTCGATCTACGTTCCCATCCTCACCTATGGTCATGAGCTTTGGGTTATGACCGAAAGGACAAGATCGCGGGTACAAGCGGCCGAAATGAGTTTCCTCCGCCGGGTGGCGGGGCTCTCCCTTAGATATAGGGTGAGAAGCTCTGTCATCCGGGGGGAGCTCAAAGTAAAGCCGCTGCTCCTCCACATCGAGAGGAGCCAGATGAGGTGGTTCGGGCATCTGGTCAGGATGCCACCCGAACGCCTCCCTAGGGAGGTGTTTAGGGCACGTCCGACCGGTAGGAGGCCGCGGGGAAGACCCAGGACACGTTGGGAAAACTATGTCTCCCGGCTGGCCTGGGAACGCCTCGGGGTCCCACAGGAAGAGCTGAACGAAGTGGCTGGGGAGAGGAAAGTCTGGGCTTCCCTGCTTAGGCTGCTTCCCCCGCGACCCGACCTCGGATAAGCGGAAGAAGATGGATGGATGGATGGAATGTGTATTTTTATTTCTGTTTTAAATGTTATTTTTTAGTCTGTCCTTTGCCTCTATTTCTTTGCTGTGTACAGCCCTTTTGTTCTTCAACTGTGCTTGTTTTTAAAGGGCTTTATAAATAAAGTTGGTATGCTATGGTATGGTCGTCGTACTTTGATAGACTAAATTACTTCATGGATACATTTGTATTCAGCAGTGTTGTCAACATGTCCTTTAAAAATAGTTTTATAATATTCATAAACCCATTGCTAATTGCTTTGAACGACATCATCATGACAGATTTACGACCATACAATTTAAGTTTGTTTTGTAGATTAAATTTTTTCCTTGAGATTTAATGTCCAAAAAAACATATGTTCTTGTCATTGTTTTGTTTACTTTTTCAATTAATGCTGAAGCAGCATAGCAGTTTTGAATTGGCTTCACTCTGATGGGAGATATCAAACTTTCCTTTCCCTTTTGACCTATCAACTTGTTTTTTTACCTTTTCAATTAAATACACTTTGGAAATGATCTGCAATACAAACACGACAATTGAACCTATTGGATTGTGTTTTGTAAGTGTAAGACTCCCTTAGTTCGGCTTCAGCACCCCTGGGTTTGTGTCTTTTGGGTGCCGTGGGTGCTGATTATTTTCATCTGCCTCTGATTAGTGTTCTGGGACGCTCACCTGCTCCCGGGCATTAATCAGAGAGCTATTTATTCCTGCCTTTCGCCACACTCGGTCTTGAATGTTTACGTTTGTATACCTTTTAATTCCTGTTTCTATGCTAAGCTTTCCCGTTAGCTTTTCCATAGCTTCCCGTGCTATCGGCACGCTTGTTTTGTTTGATTTATAGAAATAAATCATTGTCCTACCTGCACACTGCCGCTGGAGTTCCGTCTGCATCTTGGGGAAACGAACCGCGCATTAACATGCGAGCCCGTCGTAACAGATTTAACGAAATTGTAGCTGTCTTTTTTAGTATAAAAGTATTATTTTTATATCTACAGTATAAAAAAAGCTTTTTATGACTTTCCAAAAATTTTATTTTATGTTAAGAAAGCTCTCGAGACATGAATTAACAGCCACATACTCACATTTACAAGCTGCAAACTTATGAAAAACTCTACCCTATCGTAGAGGTATGGCACCCGATGTTATTTTCCGGACCATAGGATGCACCAGATTATAAGGCGCACTGAAAAGATTATAGGGCGCATTAAAGGGGTCAAATTATTATTATTTTTTTTCTAAATTAAAACAACTTCCTTGTGGTCTACAAAACATGTACTGATGGTTCTTCGGTCAAAATGCCGGAAATGAGTCTCGTGAAAAACCGTCCGACCGGAACTCTTTCATAACTAAAGTTCCTTGGGTCAATTATGTAAACTCACTACACCGGTATGTTTTAGCGCTTTCATGTCAGATATAAGTAAGAACTTTGCACTACTTTATATTAGAAATGGTAACAGCAGAGGATGAATGTCCCATAACAAGAAGATAGAGAAAAAGAAGAAGCTTATGCAGATCCCAAATACAGATCAGCAGGTACCAGAAGGTAAGAAAAGTTGCTTTTGCATAATATTGCGAAACAAAACGCCAGATAATTTGTCTTACCTTATACACACACCATAATAATACCCATATGTTAAAGCACAGTACAATCCATCAAGGCTTCATAGCTTACCAAAGTCGTACCAAAACATTTTGATAGATTTTTGAGCGCCGTGTGTAATGTTCTATATTTTCAATTGAACATTTAAAATGTTGGTGTTGTCTACTTGAGTCATATTGCAGTCCACATGTATCTCTTATGTGTGACTGCCATCTACTGGTCACACTTATCATTTCACCATGTACCAAATAAAATAGCTTCGAGGTCGGTAAGCAAAACCTGAATGATTCCGTATATTAGACACACCGGGTTATAAGGCGCACTGTCAAGTTTTGAGAAAAGAAAAGGATTTTAAGTGCGCCTTATAGTCCGGAAATTACGGTAATATTAAAGACCAACAAACATGGGGCCACAAACGAAATCTTGTTAAGGGCCACAAAAAGCCAAGGATTGTTGGTGGTGATGTTTAGATGTTATTGAATAAAAATCTCGAAAAATATTGACATATGAACGTTCTCTGAAGCAAATGTATGTTTTAATTGGGGAAAAAAAGATGATCCGGGCAAAAGTTTTGTCTTTACTGCACACGTGGTCCTTTTTTATTTTGCACAATGATTCACATTCATTGGGTGAACTTGAAAAGCTCAGTGTCAGGAAATTGCCTGAAAATGAAAATAGCCTCAAGGCAGGTTAAGATTATACTGCCAGGCTTAAAGATGAGAGGAAATGAAAAAGGAAAAGAACACAATATTGAACAAGTCCCAGTCTAAAGGAAACACAGACGGGACATAACCGAGCTGTCACTCACACTAAAGAGTCTGAAAGTGTCTTCCTCGAAATGTCACCTAAGGACTGCTTTTTTCCAAGAGCTGGGTTACGATGCCAGCCACATGCATTTTTTCATGTATACATTAGGGCTGTCAAACCATGAAAATATTCAATCGCAATTAATCACATTTTGGTCATAGTTAACTCAAAATTAATTGCAGATTTGTATAACATCCTTAATAAGTGTGCCCTCAACAGATACTTTTAAGAGGGGGTGGCTTTATATTAACAATTGTAGAGGGAGCAAAGGTCACCGCCTCTGTCCATGGTGCTGAGGACAGAGCACCATCAGATGGGGGCGTGGCATGTGCTGACGGCGAGACACAGCTGGCAGGTGATTAGATTTCACAGGTGGTACGTGTTAATCTAATCATCTGTTGTCTTTAACAGTAAGCGGCCGGGAACAGGAGGGGAGAGAGGATACGGACGTGGCTGAAAAGTCGCGAGAGAACTTTGTTAAAACAATTGATTATTAAAACCTTGTTAAAACCTGCACGCTTGGCTCCGGTGCTGTGTCTAACAGTGGAACTGCGGAATAGCACTTCCACAATTATGTTTTAACCTTCTCTATTAATTAATAACATGTAATATTCAGCCTGCTAATCATTCTGTAATTGAGGACTCGACAAGAACATGTTATGAAATTTAAATTAAATCAAATGTACCCCTCCAATACCCCACCCGCTCCCATACTCCTAAACTGATGTACCGTATTTTTCGGACTATAAGGCGCACTTGAAATCCTTTCATTTTCTCAAAACTCGACAGTGCGCCTTTTAACCCGGTGCGCCTAAACGTACAGCACAGTTCTGGTTGTGCTTACCGACCTCGAAGCTATTTTATTTGGTGCATGGTGAAATGACAAGTGTGACCAGTAGATGGCAGTTACACATAAGAGATACGTGTAGACTGCAATATGACTCAAGTAAACAACTGTTATGTTTGCTAAATGGGAGTTGACGGCTCAGACACCAGGAGTCAGTAATGTTCAATGATTTATTATATATATCGTCAACATTTATAAAAATAATAATAAACAATACTAACTAACTGTACTTAAACTCAGGAATAGAGTGTGTGACCAAAATCCAAGAGTGTGTGTGTGGTGTTAAACTATGTGCGTAATTAACTGTTGTGTGTTACCGTGATGTTGGATGAGGAAGCAGACAAATCCAAAGGGGGCTAGGCAAAAGGGGTCCGTGATCCGCGTGAGGTCCGTGGGGCAGAGAGAGGCGTCGGAGTCCGTGTCCAGAGCGAGGGTCGAGAATCGAGGAAGGCAGTCCAAAACCACGCGGGAAACAACTGGTAAGACTCGGGAAGGAACTACGGGAGAACAAACAAGGACGTCAGACACGGAGGGAAAACGCAGAAAGAAAGAGAGCATAAGTCTTAGGCTTACGGTACACCAAGGGTAAACTAAGTTCCCGCATGGATGTGGGGCGGTATAGCTCGGTTGGTAGAGCGGCTGTGCTGGCAACTTTGGGTTGCCGCCATCCTAGTCACTGCCGTTGTGTCCTTGGGCAAGACACTTTACCCACCTGCTCCCAGTGCCACCCACACTGGTTTAAATGTAACTTAGATATTGGGTTTCACTATGTAAAGCGCTTTGAGTCACTAGAGAAGAAGCGCTATATAAATATAATTCACTTCACTTCACATGGATCCTTGGGTCCGCTGGTCTTTTATACAGCTCCCTCTCATCAGGTCCAGGTGCGCTGATTGCCCGAGGCACGGCAAGCAGAGCGCAAAGATGACCGGCCGTGACCAACAATTTTATATGTTCCATTGAAAATATAGAACATTACACACGGCCTAAATAGGACCGCCCACAAAACGGCGCATCCTGAAGCGATTGTCAGAAAGCGGCTTGAAGATTAAAGTTTAAAGTACCAATGATTGTCACACACACACTAGGTGTGGTGAAATTTGTCCTCTACCTTTGACCCATCCCCTTGTTCATCCCCTGGGAGGTGAGGGGAGCAGTGAGCAGCAGGGGTGGCCGCGCCCGGGAATAATTTTTGGTGATTTAACCCCCAATTCCAACCCTTGATGCTGAGTGCCAAGCAGGGAGGTAATGGGTCCCATTTTTATAGTCTTTGGTATGACTCGGCCGGGGTTTGAACTCACAAGCTACCGATCTCAGGGCGGACACTCTAACCACTAGGCCACTGATCTGTAAAACATCATCTATGCAACATTTTTGACCAAAGAACCACCATTACATGTTATGTAGACCGTTTTAGAAAGAAAAATAAATAATATGACCCCTTTAAGCATAGGTGAGGATGGGAACGTAGATCGACCGGTAAATTGAGAGCGTTGCCTTCCGGCTCAGCTCCTTCTTCACCACAACGGATCAATACAGCGTCCGCATTACTGAAGACGCCGCACCGATCCGCCTGTCGATCTCACGATCCACTCTTCCCTCACATGTGAACAAGACTCCGAGGTACTTGAACTCCTCCACTTGGGGCAAGATCTCCTCCCCAACCCGGAGATGGCACTCCACCCTTTTCCGGACGAGAACCATGGACTCGGACTTGGAGGTGCTGATTCTCATCCCAGTCGCTTCACACTCGGCTGCGAACCGATCCAGTGAGAGCTGAAGATCCTGGCCAGATGAAGCCATCAGGTCCACATCATCTGCAAAAAGCAGAGACCTAATCCTGCAGCCACCAAACCAGATCCCCTCAACGCCTTGACTGCACCTAGAAATTCTGTCCATAAAAGTTATGAACAGAATCGGTGACAAAGGGCAGCCTTGGCGGAGTCCAACCCTCACTGGAAACGTGTCCGACTTACTGCCGGCAATGCGGACCAAGCTCTGGCACTGAGCATACAGGGAGCGGACTGCCACAATCAGACAGTCCGATACCCCATACTCTCTGAGCACTCCCCACAGGACTTCCCGAGGGACACGGTCGAATGCCTTCTCCAAGTCCACAAAACACATGTAGACTGGTTGGGCAAACTCCCATGCACCCTCAAGGACCCTGCCGTGAGTATAGAGCTGGTCCACAGTTCCACGACCAGGACGAAAACCACACTGCTCCTCCTGAATCCGAGGTTCGACTATCCGGCGTAGCCTCCTCTCCAGTACACCTGAATAGACCTTACCGGGAAGGCTGAGGAGTGTGATCCCACGATAGTTGGAACACACCCTCCGGTTCCCCTTCTTAAAGAGAGGAACCACCACCCCGGTCTGCCAATCCAGAGGTACCGCCCCCGATGTCCACGCGATGCTGCAGAGTCTTGTCAACCAAGACAGCCCCACAGCATCCAGAGCCTTAAGGAACTCCGGGCGGATCTCATCCACCCCTGGGAGGTGAGAGGAGCAGTGAGCAGAAGGGGTGGCCGTGCCCGGGAATATTTTTTTGTGATTTAACCCCCAATTCCAACCCTTGATGCTGAGTGGCAAGCAGGGAGGTAATGGGTCCCATTTGTATAGTCTTTAGTATGACTCGGCCGGGGTTTGAACTCACAAGCTACTGATCTCAGGGCGGACACTCTAACCCATGGGTGTCAAACTTTGGCCCGCCGTGTAATTCCACTTGGCCCTTGAGGAGATATCAAATTACCCCCCCTTTCCCCCCACCCCCCGTGCGTCGGTTGAGGTGGGCGGGGTTGCGGGGGGGGCGGAGTTTGGTGGTAGCGGGGGTGTTTTGTTGTGTTTATGTTGTGTTACGATGCGGATGTTCTCCCGAAATGTGTTTGTCATTCTTGTTTGGTGTGGATTCACAGTGTGGCGCATATTTCTAACAGTGTTAAAGTTATTTTCTACGAGCACCCTCAGTGTAACCTGTATCGCCGTTGGTCAAGTATTCATCGCATTCACGTGTGTGAGCGTACAGGAGCCGCACACATCTTGTGACTGGGCCGGCACGTTGTTAGAATGGATGAAAAGCAGACGTGACGACAGCTCGTAGATTACGTTAAACGCAGTGCCTTTAAGGCACGCCCCCAAGACTGTGGTCCGGGTGGACTACAAGATATAATGACTGATGAACATCTTCGTTCGATAATGAAGGTTGCCTCAGCTCAAAGCCGGAGCCCCGACATTAATGAACTAGCATCCAGGAAAAGATGGCTTGGGCACATCAGATTAGATTAGTGTGTTGCAAACTGAGCAGTTTAAAGTCCTGAATGGTTGGTTTATTCATTGTTATTTTATTTTCTAATTTATTAGCCTGTGGAAAAAGTTAATGTTGATATTTACCTCAGAAGGCTGCAAATAGAAAAGAGGCATTCAATTTGTATTTAAATTATATTTGATATGCCATTGATTTTTTTTAATTATTTTTTTTTTTTTTACTTTGCTTCTTACAACTTTCAGAAAGACAATTTTAGAGAATAAATACAACCTTAAAAATGATTTTAGGATTTTTAAACACAAATATACCTTTTTACCTTTGGAATTCCTTCCTCTTCTTTCCTGACAATTTAAATTAATGTTCAAGTAAATTTATTTGTTTTTATTGTAAAGAATAATAAATACATTTTAATTTAATTCTTCATTTTAGTTTCAGTTTTTTCAACGAAGAATATTCGTGAAATATTTCTTCAAACTTATTGTGATTAAAATTCAAAAAAATTATTCTGGCAAATCTAGAAAATCTGTAGAATCAAATTTAAATCTTATTTCAAAGTCTTTTGAATTTATTTTAAACTTTTTGTTCGGAAAAATCTAGAAGAAATAATGATTTGTCTTTGTTAGAAATATAGCTTGGTCCAATTTGATATATATTCTAACAAAGTGCAGATTGGATTTTAACCTATTTAAAACATGTCATCAAAATTCTAAAATTAATCTTAATCAGGAAAAATTACTAATGATGTTCCATAAATTCTTTTTTAAATTTTTTTTAAAATGATTCGAATTAGCTAGTTTTTCTCTTATTTTTTTTCGGTTGAATTTTGAATTTTAAAGAGTCGAAATTGAAGATAAACTATGTTTTACAATTTAATTTTCATTTTTTTTCGTGTTTTCTCCTCTTTTATAAAAATGTTAGTGGCTAGCTAGTTAAAATGGGATATTGTGATTTCACAAGACTGTCTTAGAAGTGATCATTTGAAAATGTTCAATTTGAAAAATGTGCACTTAGAGAAAATATAAAAAATAAAGTGTTGCATATTGATATTTATCTCTTTCTATATATATTTATTGTGAGAAATCATTAACATGATCAGTGTTTCCACAAAGATAAATATCATTAATTATTAATAATAACATAGAGTTTAACGTAAATTGAGCAAATTGGCTATTTTTGGCAATTAATTTAAGTGTGTATCAAACTGGTAGCCCTTCGCATTAATCAGTACCCAAGAAGTAGCTCTTGGTTTCAAAAAGGTTGGTGACCCTCTAGTGGGTTCTTCGGACCACCACACACTGCCAGGAGAGCCCGTAATTCAGGGTGTATCACTGTTTTATTTTCTCATAGTCATTCACATTGACATCCCACTGGGTTGTGAGTTTTTCCTTGCCCTTATGTGGGCTCTGAACCAAGGATGTCGTTGTGGCTTGTGCAGCCCTTTGAGACACTTGTGATTTAGGGCTATATAGCATAATAATTTTTTAGTTATTATTATTATTATTTGAAACTCGATTTTGCATGTCACTATACAGTTATATAAGCCTTGCTTGTTCAATATTCAATGCAAAACTTGTTTGGGTCCCTATTAAAAGGTTCATTTGTTCAAGCTTGGCCCACGGCTTTGTTCAGTTTTAAATTTTGACACCCCTGCTCTAACCACTAGGCCACTGATCTGTAAAACATCATCTATGCAACATTTTGACCAAAGAACCACCATTACATGTTATGTAGACCATTTTAGAAAAAATAAATAAATAGTATGACTCCTTTAATGCGCCCTATAGTCCGGTGCGCTTTTTGTATGAAAACAGACCTGACTAGACCCGCTCATCGGCAGTGCGCCTTATAATCCGGTGCGCCCTATGGTCTGGAAAAAACAGTAAAGCAAACACACATTTCATATAAACTCAGTGTTTGCTGCACATTCAATCATCCCATCACCTTTCTTGACATCCCACCGCCCACTAATCAACTCGGTGGTCGGTGTCTGGTGCTCGGAGCGCCCGCCCCCCGTAAACCGGAGCCGGACACCATCCAGCAGCATCTTCGTCCGTCAACGCTCTTGTAAAACTGAGCATCTTGCAGTGTCGCTCAGTCTCCGAATGTGCTCATGCAATCTGGCTGATGACTGTACTTCTGGATGCGGTTCAACAAGCAGAGGCCAATCTGCTGACAGCGCTGAAACAATTAATATCCTGTGAAGTTATGGCAAGGCAGCCAGTGCCAGACCACAGGAAACAGCCTTTTCTTGTAAAATGATAACGGTATCTTTTACCGTCCTTTCTTCACTCCCCCCTGAAGAACGAGGCCTTCTTGTAAGTAGCTGACATTGGGACGTATTAAAGAGGCTCAGACGGAGAGTTTTCTGTCTTCATATTGAATACTAATTCCTCATTTTCACAAGACATTTTGAACAATTGTGATGACAGTTTGATGGAGGCCATGTTCTGTGGGATAACGTGACCTCAAAACCATCAAACTACTTACAGAGACTTTGAGTCAGGTCTGACATTGCATGACGGCTGGTTCGGCAGTGCGCACACGTGGAGTAATAATAATAATAATAATAGATTTTATTTGTAAAAAGCACTTTATATTGAGTAAAAAATCTCAAAGTGCTACAGTGTATTTAAAAAAAAAAAAAAAAAAAAGAATAAATAAATACATAAATAAATAAAAAATATAATAAATAAATAAATAAAAATAAAAACTAGAACAGACAAATAGCTACAGCTAGTATGCACATCTAAAAAAAAGGCCTTTTTAAAAAAAAGAACGGCTTTTAAGCCTTTTTTAAAAGCATCGACAGTCCGTGGTGCCCTCAGGTGGTCAGGGAGAGCGTTCCACAGACTGGGAGCGGCGGAGCAGAAAGCCCGGTCTCCCATTGTTGGAGGAGGCATACTTGCCAACCCTCCCGGATTTTCCGGGAGACTCCCAAAATTCAGCGCCTCTCCCGAAAACCTCCCGGGACAAATGTTCTCCCGAAAATCTCCCGAAATTCAGGCTAACCCACAACATAAACAGCATACCTGCCCAATAACGTTATAACTGTAGAATGATGGAGGGCGAGTTCTTGGTTTCTTATGTGGGTTTATTGTTAGGCAGTTTCATTAACGTCCTCCCAGCGCGGCAACAACACACAACGAGAGCAGTCACGTTTTTGTATACCGTAAAGCAGTTCGTCTGCCGTAAACAGCAATGTTGTGACACTCTTAAACAGGACAATACTGCCATCTAGTGCATTTGATGAAAGCACTTTTGTGCGTGCCACACATCAATGCATCATCAGAGAGGGTGTTCAGCATGGTTCGAAAAATAGTGACAGAGAATAGAACAAGGAAGGACAATTCAACCCTTAACTCAACAATGAGTAGATGAGTGTTATGTGTGTGTATATATGTAAATAAATGAACACTGAAATTCAAGTATTTACTTTATATATATATATATATATATATATATATATATATATATATATATATATATATATATATATATATATATATATATATATATAGCTAGAATTCACTGAACGTCAAGTATTTCTTATATATATATATAAATACATAAATATATATAATCTATGAAATACTTGACTTGGTGAATTCTAGCTGTAAATATACTCCTCCCCTTTTAGCCACGCCCCCAACCACGCCAAATACATAAATAAATAAAAAAGATAATAAAGAAATAAATAAACACTGTAGCTCACCGGTGTCTCAATGTAAACAAACGCCATGGGTGGATCTACACCTAACATCCACTGTAATGATACCAAGTACAGGAGCGTATCTCGTCGATACAAATATGATTGCATCGATATTTTTTATCATCACAAAATCTTTTTTCCTTTTTCTAATTCATATTATGTTTATAAACTCCAGGAAACACGTCCCTGGACACATGAGGACTTTGAATACGACCAATGTATGATCCTGTAACTACTTGGTATCGGATCGATACCTAAATTTGTGGTATCATCCAAAACTAATGTAAAGCATCTAAACAACAGAAGAATAAGTGATTATTACATTTTAACAGAAGTGTAGATAAAACATGTAAGAAGGGAAAGTAAGCAAATATTAACAGTAAATAAACAAGTAGAAAGTAATAATTAATTTCCTACCACTTGTCCTTAATAATGTGTACAAAATTATAGAATGATAAATGACACTATATGTTACTGCATACGTCAGCAGATACATTATGAGCCTTTGTTTGCTTACTTAATAATAAAAGAAAAGTTACCTTGTATATTCACTATTTCATTTAAGGACACAATTGCAATAAGAAACATATGTTTAATGTACCCTAAGATGTTTTGTTAAAATAAAGCCAATAATAACATTTGTTGTGGTGCCCTTTATTTAGAAAAGTACCGAAAAGTATCGAAATACATTTTAGTACCGGTACCAAAATATTGGTATCGCGACAACCCTACTGCCATCATATTGCAGTCTACATGTATCTCTTATGTTTGACTGCCATCTACTGGTCACACTTATCATTTCACCAAGTACCAAATCAAATAACTTCAAAGTCGGTAAGCACAACCAAAATTATTCCGTACATTAGGTTATAAAGCGCACTGTCGAGTTTTGAGAAAATTAAAGGATTTTAAGTGCGCCTTATAGTCCGAAAAATACGGTACTTTAAGTGAATGCTGATGGCTTAAAAGCATGCACAATTTTTCTCGTGTATTTTTCACCCGTTTGCAATACGAAGCCTACAATGAATCATCTAAAACATGAAATGGGGGGTTTTGTATTTTATTTTAACCTTTTATTGTGTTCCATTCTAACTTTTGACACACTGTACTCCTTTTTTTTAAGGTAGAAAGTTTTGCAAGGCAAACTAGTCACCCTGTTATAGAAAACATCATGCATGGATAAAAGCTTCTGAAAATGTGAGACCTTGAGGTTGTCATGGCAACACAGCCAGAAAAAGCTTTCTCAAGTTTGATTTCATCTTGATGAATGGATCAGGAACTGACAATTAATTTAGTAATCTTAACTTTGTGGCATGTAAGACAGTGGTTGTAATCTATATAATATGGAAATATACTGCCTGGCCAAAAGGTTTACACATTATTGTCTTTCATTGGTTCACCTTTAGCTTTGATTACGTCATTTATTCCCTGTCATTTTCACAACAAATGTTTTTTTTTGTTTTTTGTTTTACTAAATAATAGCTAACAAATTCAATATAAAGTTGTCCAGAATGTGGACTTAAAATAATCTATAACTGCACTTTTACAAAAAAATGTTGCCTATCATTCACAATCATTGTAAGAGACATGATGATGGATGTCATTATCTTTTTAATGCATTCTAAATAGTAAATTGTGGAGGGAAAGTGTAGTCAGCACTGCTTGTAGGAGGAAAAGTCACCGCCGCTGTCCATGGTACTGAAGACCAGCACCAGCGGGCAGGGGCGGGGCGTGTGCTGACGGCGAGACACAGCTGGCAGCTGATTAGATTTCACAGGTGGTACGTGTTGATATACTCATCTGTCGTCTTTAACAGTAAGCGGCCGGGAGCAGAGGAGGAGAGAGAATCGGGAGTGACGGCAACGTCACGACATGTGGAAAGACGTTTTTGAAAATCTTGTGACAAACATTAAAAACGTTGTTAAACCTGCACGCTTGGCTCTTGTGCGTGTCTACAGTGGAGCTGCTAGGAGGCGACTTCCACATAAATAAATGCGATCAAAAGTCCGCTTACAATGGAGCCTGAGGGAGCCGCTCAATACTGCCTATAAAGCCCTTAAAGAAACATCCAAACACCTCCATTAAGATGTTATATACATGATGTAAGTGTATGTGTAATATAGTAACAGGCACATTTATAAAAAAACATTTAATATTTACGTATTTTGATCATTTTAAGCAAACATTACTTCCAAAAACGCATAATTTCTTTCCTTCATCACCGATTACTACTCCCTGCAGATTTTATGAGAGCCAACAAACATAATAAAACATCACTTACTGTACAAGGTCTGCTGTCATTAGGATGCCGACTGTTAGGATGTTCATATATTCCCATTTAGATGAAAAATGTCTCAGGAAGAAGCGTCCTTTTTAGAATCAGAATCAGAAATACTTTAATAATCCCTGAAGGGAAATTAAGATTTTCAGCACAATCCAAATCAAGAGCAGACAAACATTACAGGGAGACAGAACAGGATCGCTGACGGGACTGCCAAATTCCGGCGTCCCTTACAAAAAAGGTGAGAAACGCGTAAACGCAGGGGGGTGAAAAAAATTAAAACATCAGTCTAAGCCTGATTTGTGTCGTTCTCGCCATTTTCGGATCCTAAATGGCTGTCAAGGTTTACCATCATGTCGGAGTACATACTCAGCCATCTACTTTCCAGGTGAGAGGCATTATTTATTATCTACAAATGACTTCACGGAAGTGATCACGGCGCCGCTATTAATAGTCCGTCTGCGTTAGCACTTATAATAACAATATCACTAATAATTAATTTTCAAGTCACGAAATGTAAATGGAGTATTGCTGGCGCTTTTTAAAAGGTCATTTATTGGAGTTTATGGGCGGAAGAGAGGATCACCAATTTGCTCCGCTGTAAGCGGACTTTTATTTATATTTATTTAATATTTAGAATGCAAAAAAATATTTTGAAAATCCATCCGCCGTCATGTCTTTTATAATGGTCGTGATTGATAGGCGAAGTTCCCAAAAAAGTGCAGTCATATTATGATTATATATTATAATTTTTCTACATTTAAAACACTTCCTTGTGGTCTACATGATATACTATGTTGAACAGACCGTCTTCAAGTCGCTTTCACGATGCGCCATTTTTGTGGTCGGTCTTATTTACTTCCTGGTCATCCTAGTGTGCCGTGAGATACAGTCTGGTGTGCCGTGGGAGATGATCTAATTTCACCTATTTGGGTTAAAAATATTGTTTGCAAACCAGTAATTATAGTCTGCAAATGATGTGTTGTTGTTGAGTGTCTGTGCTGTCTAGAGCTCGGCAGAGTAACCGTGTAATACTCTTCCATATCAGTAGGTGGCAGCCGGTAGCCAATTGCTTTGTAGATGTCGAAAAAAGCGGAAGGCAGTGTGCAGGTAAAAAGGTGTCTAATGCTTAAACCAAAAATAAACAAAAGGTGAGTGCCCCTAAGAAAAGGCATTGAAGTTTAGGGAAGGCTATGCAGAACGAAACTAACACTGAACTGGCTACAAAGTCAACAAAAACAGAATGCTGGACGACAGCAAAGACTTACTGTGGAGCAAAGACGTCGTCCACAATGTACATCCGAACATGACATGACAATCAACAATGTCCCCACAAAGAAGGATAAAAACAACTGAAAATATTCTTGATTGCTAAAACAAAGTAGATGTGGTAAATATCACTCAAAGGAAGACATGAAACTGCTACAGGAAAATACCAAAAAAAGAGAAAAAGCCACCAAAATAATAAGAAGTAAAACACTACACACAGGAAAACAGCAAAAAAGTCAACATAAGTCAAGGTGTGATGTGACAAGTGGTGACAGTACACCTACTTTGAGACAAGAGCTGTATTGATGCATGCTTGGTTATGCTTTAAAGTCATATCCAACAATTGCGACAACGACTTTTTACTGTCAACTGAGTTTCCTTTTTTAATGATTTCTGTTGGTGGTGTGACTCCGCATTTTTTCGACGCAATAAATGTGTCTTGGCTCAAAAAAAGGTTAAAAAACACTGATCCATGCTGTAGTTTTTAGCGCTTCCATATCGAGTTTACTGGCAGATACAACTATTATAGTACTTTGTATTAGAAATGGCAACAGCAAAGGACACATGTGCATGTAAGAGTCACTAATACCTCGGGGTGGTGTGGCTCAGATGGTAGAGAGGCCGTGCCAGCAACTTGAGTGTTCCAGATTCAAGTCCAGCTACCGTCGGCCTAGTCTCCGCCGCTGTGTTCTTGGGCAAGACACTTCACCCGCCTTGCACCCACTGACACCCACACTGCTTGGGTCGCTAGATAGAAAAAGTGATATTTAAATATAATTAACTTTTTTTCAGACATTCTTAATTGAGTCAAGAAACCGTATTGTTATACATTCATGCTTTTTCCCATAATTTACAGATTTTTAGGACTACAAGGCGCACTTAAAATCCTTTCATTTTCTCAAAAATCGACAGTGCGCCTTATATTCCTAATGTACGGAATAACTCTGGTTGTGCTTACCGACCTCAAAGCAATTTTATTTGGTACATGGTGAAATAATGAGTGTGACCAGTAGATGGCAGTCACACATAAGAGATAAGTACAGACTGCAATATGATGCCAGAAAACAACACCATAACTTTAGATGTTCCATTGAAAATAAAGAACATGACACACGGCACTCAAAAAACTGTCAAAATGTTTTGATATGACTTTGAAGTAAAAAAAAGTTGCTTTTGCATAATATTGAGAAACTAATATGTCTTACCTTACACACACACACCATAATAATACTCGTATGTTGAAGCACAGTACAATCCATCAAGCGGTGCAGATTCATAGCTTACCAAAGTCGTACTAAAACATTTTGATAGATTTTTAAACACAGTGTGTAATGTACTATATTTTCAATGGAACATATACAATTTTGGTGTTGTTTACTTGAGTCATATTGCAGTCTACATGTATCTATTATGTGGGACTGCCATCATATTGCAGTCTACACATATCGCTTATGTGTGACTGCCATCATATTGCAGTCCACACGTATCTCTTATGTGTGACTGCCATCATATTGCAGTCTACACGTATCTCTTATGTGTGACTGCCATCATATTGCAGCCTACATTTATCTCTTATGTGTGACTGCCATCATATTGCAGTCTACACGTATCTCCTATGTGTGTGACTGCCATCATATTGCAGTCTACACGTATCTCTTGTGTGTGACAGCCATCATATTGCAGTCTACACGTATCTCTTATGTGTGACTGCCATCATATTGCAGCCTACACGTATCTCTTATGTGTGACTGCCATCATATTGCAGTCTACACATATCTCTTATGTGTGACTGCCATCATATTGCAGTCTACATGTATCTCTTATGTGTGACTGCCATCATATTGCAGTCTACATGTATCTCTTATGTGTGACTGCCATCATATTGCAGTCTACATGTATCTCTTATGTGTGACTGCCATCATATTGCAGTCTACATGTATCTCTTATGTGGGACTGCCATCATATTGCAGTCTACACGTATCTCTTATGTGTAACTGCCATCATATTGCAGTTTACACGTATCTCTTATGTGGGACTGCCATCATATTGCAGTCTACACATATCTCTTATGTGTGACTGCCATCATATTGCAGTCTACATGTATCTCTTATGTGTGACTGCCATCATATTGCAGTCTTCATGTATCTCTTATGTGTGACTGCCATCATATTGCAGTCTACACATATCTCTTTTGTGTTACTGCCATCATATTGCAGCCTACACCTATCTCTTATGTGGGACTGCCATCATATTGCAGTCTACACGTATCTCTTATGTGTGACTGCCATCATATTGAAGTCTACACGTATCTCTTATGTGTGACTGCCATCATATTGAAGTCTACACGTATCTCGTATGTGTGACTGCCATCACATTGCAGTCTACACGTACTGTATCTCTTATGTGGGACTGGCATAATATTGCAGTCGACACGTATCTCTTATGTGTGACTGCCATCAAATTGCAGTCTACACGTATCTCTTATGTGTGACTGCCATCTACTGGTCACACTTATCATTTCACCATGTACGAAATAAAATAGCTTTGAGGGTCGGTAAGCACAACCAACATTATTCCGTACATTAGGCGCACCGGGTTATAAGACGCACTGTCGAGTTTTGAGTAAATGGAAGGATTTTAACCGCGCCTTATAGTCCGAAAAACACAGTAACATCCATCCATCAAAATAATAAAACAAAAATGGTTAATTTTGGTCTATTCCCCTTTAATCTTATTTTTTGGTCAGTTTCTACTTATTTCAGTGATTCTTCCCCTCATTTGGCGCGCCATCAATTTTGTCCACTTGTAAAGATATACAAATGACTTCATATTGTAAAAAAAAAACCACATTACTATGCAGAAGTCCCGGGGCATTTTCATTATTATCACTTAGACCACAGAAACGGCAGTAAAAAAAGACAACAAGTCAGCAGAATCATCGATAAAAACAAAATGCAACTAATTAAAAAAACAAAGCGTATTTCTGCAGTGCACAATGACTCAAAATCCCTGAAACCTCTCCAGCAATGCATGTTTTCTGAGTAGCATTCCCATCATGAATGCACAAATAGGTAGTTGATGCAGTGGTGACATGTTGCAGAAGTAAACAAGTCAGTATGGAGGAAGCTAAACAGCATATTAGCCCTTTCAATAGGCAATTTGAGGACAAAAACAACAACAAGATGGAACAGTCAAAGTATTCTGTGCAGTCTGCAAGAAGGGTTTCAGCTGAAAATACCACAAGTATTTGGCCACCTGCCTTGACTCACATATGAACTTGAAGTGCCATCCCATTCCTAACCCATTGGTAGGGATGATGTTCGAAATCGGTTCTCTCGGAGCGATGACGTCACAACGTGGCATCACATGGGGAAGCAATCCGCCATTTTCTCAAACACCGAGTCGAATCAGCTCTGTTATTTTCTGTTTTTTCGACTGTTTTCCGTACCTTGGAGACATCATGCCTCGTCGGTGTGTTGTCGGAGGGTGTAACAACACGAACAGGCACGGATTCAAGTTGCACCAGTGGCCCAAAGATGCGAAAGTGGCAAGAAATTGGACGTTTGTTCGGCACACTTTACCGACGAAAGCTATGCTACGACAGAGATGGCAAGAATGTGTGGATATCCTGCGACACTCAAAGCAGATGCATTTCCAACGATAAAGTCAAAGAAATCTGCCGCCAGACCCCCATTGAATCTGCTGGAGTGTGTGAGCAATTCAGGGACAAAGGACCTCGGTAGCACGGCAAGCAATGGCGGCAGTTTGTTCCCGCAGACGAGCGAGCTAAACCCCCTATCGACCCTAACTTCCCTGGCCTGCTGACATCAACTCCAAAACTGGACAGATCAGCTTTCAGGAAAAGAGCGCGGATGAGGGTATGTCTACAGAATATATTAATTGATGAAAATTGGGCTGTCTGCACTCTCAAAGTGCATGTTGTTGCCAAATGTATTTCATCTGCTGTAAACCTAGTTCATAGTTGTTAGTTTCCTTTAATGCCAAACAAACACATACCAATCGTTGGTTAGAAGGCGATCGCCGAATTCGTCCTCGCTTTCTCCCGTGTCGCTGGCTGTCGTGTCGTTTTCGTCGGTTTCGCTTGCATACGGTTCAAACCGATATGGCTCAATAGCTTCAGTTTCTTCTTCAATTTCGTTTTCGCTACCTGCCTCCACACTACAACCATCCGTTTCAATACATGCGTAATCTGTTGAATCGCTTAAGCCGCTGAAATCCGAGTCTGAATCCGAGCTAATGTCGCTATAGCTTGCTGTTCTTTCCGCCATGTTTGTTTGTGTTGGCTTCACTATGTGACGTCACAGGAAAATGGACGGGTGTTTATAACGATGGTTAAAATCAGGCACTTTGAAGCTTTTTTTAGGGATATTGCGTGATGGGTAAAATTTAGAAAAAAACTTTGAAAAATATAATAAGCCACTGGGAACTGATTTTTAATGGTTTTAACAATTCTGAAATTGTGATAATGTTCCCCTTTAAGATGGAGAGTGTAGCTGCCATTATGATGTGCAGTTTTCAAATTACCATACGTCTTGAACTATACAACATATTTCAATGGTTGGAATCTACGCTTTTGCATGATATTTTAGTGACTAGTGTTGTCCTGATGCCAATATTATTTAGATACTTTTCGGTACTTTTTGATACTTTTCTGAACCAGAAAAAATTGCATTATTGGTTTTATTTTAACAAAAAATCTTAGGGTGTGCTGGACCGGTACTTTTCAGAGGCGGTATGGTACCGAATATGATTCATTAGTATCGCGGTAATATACTAATACCCGTATACTGTACAACCCTACTAGTTACTATGGTAATCTACGCCACAGCAGGTCAGACCAGGCACCAAGCAGTGTGGGTGGGTAGTGTTTCCACAGAGTGTTTCCAGAGCCTGAAATGTGGGTGTCAGGGACAGACGAGGAAGGAGATTTTTACAAGAAAGTTCTAAAGCTTAGTGATGTATCAGATTGTAGATGTTTTTTGTTTTTTTTACCCTTCACGTTCATATTTCGCTGTGTTTGTTGCATTTGGCTTGATTGTAAAATATGTCGATTGAGAGGGGGTGTGACGTTTATATGTTGTCAATATTCAGGGTTTTATCGTTCATAGAAAAAAATACAATTCCATTCCGTTTTTAAGGCGGTCTGTCATAACATTTTTAGCATTCAATCAGACTTTATTGTGAGGTTTTGTATTAGTTTTCCTAAAAATAGATATACCGGCCCCCCGATACATTTTTTTTCTCTAAATTTGGCCCCCCGAGTCAAAATAATTGCCCAGGCCTGCCTTAGACGCAGCTGCTCGGCCATGGAAACCCATTCCATGGAAGCTCTCTGCGTACTGTACGTGGGCTAATTGGAAGGTCACATGGAGTTTGGAGCTCTGTAGCAGAAAGTCGGCGACCTCTTTGCACTATGCGCTTCGGCATCCGCTGACCCCTCTCTCTTGTCAGTTTACGTGGCCTACCACTTGGTGGCTGAGTTGCTGTTGTTCCCAAAACTCTTCAATTTTCTTATAATCAAGCCGACAGTTGACTTTGGAATATATAGGATTGGATTTGTTGCACAGGTGGGCATCCTATGACAGTTCCACGCTAGAAATCACTGAGAGCGGCCCATTCTTTCACAAATGTTTGTAGAAACAGTCTCTATGACTAAGTCAGTGGTTCTTAACCTTGTTGGAGGTACCAAACCCCACCAGTTTCCTATGCGCATTCACCGAACCCTTCTTTAGTGAAAAATAAAATGTTTTTATTTTTTCAAATTCAAGACAAAGTTATATGTTTTTGGTAACACTTTAGTATGGGGAACATATTCTAAGTAACAGACTTAATTTAGAGTTATTTGGTTAGGGTTAGGGTTAGAGGGTTAGAGGGTTAGGGTTATAATAAAGCCATGCCGAATAAGGCATTAATAAGTACTTAATAATGACTACTTAAGAGCAAATATGTTACTAATTTGCATGTTAATAAGCAACTAATTAATGGTAAATATGTTCCCCATACTAAAGTATTACCATATTTTTTTTTACTGGTGCATGAACATCACCTTGTTCAAAGAACAAAATTACAGAGTGCATAAACTCACAACAAATTACACACCTGCAAATCAGTCAGCTGTTGCCGTATCCGTAATACGCCGATAGGGAGAAGTTTGTATTTACACGATGAGTCTGGTGTGTCTTGACCTTCGCCTAACCCCTGAGGCCGACTCACCGAACCCCTAGGGTTCGATCGAACCCAGGTTAAGAACCACTGGCTTAGACACAGCTGCTCGGCCATGGAAACCCATTCCATGGATGCTCTCTGCGCACTGTACGTGGGCTAATTGGAAGGTCACATGGCGTTTGGAGCTCTGTAGCAACCGACTGTGCAGAAAGTCGGCGGTCTCTTTGCACTACGTCAGTGGTTCTCAAACTATTTTTGTCATCCCCCACTTTGGACAAGGGGGAGTTTTCAAGCCCCACCTGCCCACATCTCCCCAACAGGCGCTAATGCCAAGCTTTAACATTTTCAAATTTATTGAACATCAAGTTGTATACATTCAAACTCAATAACATAAAATAACATCAAGTTCAAAGATAAATAAAATAACTGTGCAGCTGTGGTATAACTTGCATCAAGTTCAATAATAAATAAAATAACTTCCATCAAGTTCAATAATAAATAAAACAAAAGTGTTATAACTTGCATCAAGTTCAATAATAAATCAAAAAAAGTGTTATAACTTGCATCACGTTCAATAATAAATCAAAAAAATGTTATAACTTGCATCAAGTTCAATAATAAATCAAAAAAAGTGTTATAACTTGCATCAAGTTCAATAATAAATCAAATAAAAGTGTTATAACTTGCATCAAGTTCAATAATAAATCAAATAACTTGCATCAAGTTCAATAATAAATCAAAAAAGTGTTATAACTTCCATCAAGTTCAATAATAAATCAAAAAAAGTGTTATAACTTGCATCAAGTTCAATAATAAATCAAATAACTTGCATCAAGTTCAATAATAAATAAAACAAAAGTGTTATAACTTGCATCAAGTTCAATAATAAATCAAAAAAAGTGTTATAACTTGCATCAAGTTCAATAATAAATAAAATAAAAGTGCCACTTTGCAATCTTTGCAAAAAAAAAAAAGGAGGAGCTATGCATTTGGCAAGACAGGGCAAGTGACAGCCCTTTTCCCCGGGAGAGCCACCTTGCTTCACTGTGAAACAGCACGGCTGTATGATCAGCTCCCATTTCCTCACACAGTGCAGAGAACAGTCGCACTTTCAGTGGTCGTGTTTTGATCAAATTTACCGCGCTCACAACATCTGTTAAAACCTCATTGAGTTCGGGGCTGAGCTGCCTTGACGCGAGTGCTTCCCGGTGAATGACACAGTGTGTGCCCGTCGGATTTTTGTTTCTCTGCAGGCGCTGGCTCTGGCTCGACGACCTTTGAGGTGCGAGTCACAAATGTATATATTTGTGTAATTGTGATCCACACATTAGCCTGCTACCCATCCGCGCGAAAGTTTGTTCCGCTTAGCCCCGCCCCCATTAGTTACTGTTGCTATGTCTGTCAAACTTTCGCTCGTACCAAGAAATATAAAGCCTACAGTAAAAATAAGTACCGGTAATTTCTATTTATTTATATAGCGGATTTCATAGACAGGATCACAAAGTGATTTACAGTGTGTATAGAAAATGAAAGCATAGTAAAAAAAATAATCTAAGAATATAATAATAAATAAAAAAATTTAAAGTGAAATTTCCTCCCGTTCCTCGCGCCCCACCTGTCATGTCTCTATTCCCCACCAGTGGGGCGCACCCCACACTTTGAGAAACGCTGCACTACGTGCTTCGGCATCCGCTGACCCCTCTCTCTTGTCAGTTTACGTGGCCTACCACTTGGTGGCTGAGTTGCTGTTGTTCCCAAAACTCTTCCATTTTCTTATAATCAAGCCGACAGTTGACTTTGGAATATTTAGGATTGGATTTTCTGGTAAATATGTTGTCCTGGTGCTTTTAGATCTGTCTGCTGCGTTCAACACCGTCGACCACGCCACCTTAATCACTCGTCTTGAGAACTGTGTGGGCATTAAGGGCGCCGCCCTCAACTGGTTCCGGTCGTACCTAACCGAGAGGAGTTTTTGTGTAAAAATAGACAGTTTTATGTCTTCCACAGCTCCTTTACCACATGGGGTCCCCCAGGGCTCAATCCTTGCCCCAATCTTATTTGCGCTTTACCTTTTCCCCCTTAATTCTGTTTTTAGGAAGTACGGTATTGCATTTCATTTTTTATGCCGATGATTGCCAGATTTATTTTCCCATGGCACAAAATAACACTGTCCAACGTCTCATTGACTGCCTGCACGACATCAAAGCCTGGCTTTCAGCTAACTTGCTGAGCCTAAATGAAGACAAAACAGAAGTTTCGTTGTCCGGTCCAAGTCGCTCTCCCTCCCCCCAACGTTGACCTCGGCACTCTGACCCCGTACTTCAGCGACTGTGTCACAAACCTGGGGGTAAAGTTCGACTCAGATTTTAAATTCAAAAAACAAATCAGCAGCGTCGTACAAAAAAGCTTTTATCAATTTCGCCAAATAGCGAAAGTGAAACCGCTTCTATCAGGACATGATCTCGAGAAATTAATCCACGCCTTTATCTCGACTCGTCTAGACTTCTGCAATGCCCTGTACGTAGGCATTAGCCAGGCCTCCCTCGCCCGCCTGCAGCCTGTGCAGAACTCTGCTGCTCGTCTGCTAACACAGACCCGCAGACGTGAGCACCCCTATATTAGCGTCCCTTCACTGGCTCCCTGTGCGTTACCGAATCAACTTTAAACTCCTTCTATTTGTTTTTAAATGTCTAAACAACCTCGCTCTAACATATCTCTCCGACCTCCTTCAGCCTTACTGCCCCACCCGATCCCTAAGATCAGCCGATCAGCTGCTACTGACGGTCCCTGACACAAGGCTGAAGCTTAGAGGTGACAGAGCTTTCGCCGCTGCTGCTCCCAAGCTCTGGAACAACTTACCTCTGAGTGTTACACAGGCCTCCTCTCTTCCTTTTTTTTAAATCTCTTTTTAAAAACATACGTTTATTCCATGGATTTTAACACTGAGTAATATCCAACCTGCTATGGCGCCCCATAATACACCTGCTGTGAACTTGTTTTTATGTTCTATTTATTTTAGTTATTTATTTTTTATCGTGCTCTGTTTGTGTTGTGTTGTGTTTGCTCGGTTCTTGTGTTATCTTTTAAAGGCCTACTGAAATGCGATTTTCTTATTTAAACGGGGATAGCAGGTCCATTCTATGTGTCATACTTGATCATTTCGCGATTTTGTCATATTTGTGCTGAAAGGATTTAGTAGAGAACATCGACGATAAAGTTCGCAACTTTTGGTCGCTGATAAAAAAGCCTTGCCTGTACCGGAAGTAGCAGACGAGTAGCGTGACGTCACAGGTTGTGGAGCTCCTCACATCCGCACATTGTTTACAATCATGGCCACCAGCAGCGAGAGCGATTCGGACCGAGAAAGCGACGATTTCCCCATTAATTTGAGCGAGGATGAAAGATTTGTGGATGAGGAAAGTGAGAGTGAAGCACTAGAGGGCAGTGGGAGCGATTCAGATAGGGAAGAGGATGTGAGAGGCGGGTGGGACCTGATATTCAGCTGGGAATGACTAAAACAGTAAATAAACACAAGACATATATATACTCTATTAGCCACAACACAACCAGGCTTACATTTAATATGCCACAAATTAATCCCGCATAACAAACACCTCCCCCCTCCCGTCTATATAACCCGCCAATACAACTCAAACACCTGCACAACACACTCAATCCCACAGCCCAAAGTACCGTTCACCTCCCCAAAGTTCATACAGCACATATATTTCCCCAAAGTCCCCAAAGTTACGTACGTGGCATGCACATAGCGGCACGCAAGCGATCAAATGTTTGGAAGCCGCAGCTGCATGCGTACTCACGGTACCGCGTTTGCGTATCCAACTCAAAGTCCTCCTGGTAAGAGTCTCTGTTGTCCCAGTTCTCCACAGGCCAATGGTAAAGCTTGACTGTCATCTTTCGGGAATGTAAATGTAGTGAGTCTTATTCTGCGTTGTGTAATTTAAAAAAAATAAAAGACACTTCACCATGCCGTCGGTTCAGTATTTATTGGCAACCTGTGTTGGAAACATGAAACACACACACACACAGGTCTCAACTTTCTGGCGGAGTGATATCTGCTCCTTCTCATTCAAAAGTCCGAAGGAAGAGGAAGTAAAAAACATTAATTCATATAAAAATAATAATAAATTAAATTACATTAACGAAAACGTTTTCTCACAAAATAATAATAATGCACAAATCCACATACCTGTGTTGGAAACATGAAACACACACACACAGGTCTCAACTTTCTGGCGGACTGATATCTGCTCCTGTGTGATGTAAATACCATGCGTAAATACTACCAAACATTTCACACAGTCGACGCTCTACATCTAAATAAACGAAATTGTGCATAAAAATTAATCAAAACAACACATCACTTGTACCCACAACAATATTGGGTTAACTTTTCAAGTATCTAGGAACGTTTAGGAAGAATGTATACAATATGAAGAAACACGGAGCAGGGAAGAACTATTACCTTCTCATTCAAAAGTCCGAAAGAAGAGGAAGTAAAGTCATCGAAAAAACAGCAAAGACACTTCCCGCACCGGACATCCGGTTCTTCAAAATAAAAGCGATACTTCAAAATAAATATAACACCCTGTCTAGTTCATAATATAGCACAACAACATCACACTATTACATAAACAATGAAACACCGGCTGCGTTATCCGGCACCAGGCCCGGCCCTAACCAATCTGGCGCCCTAGGCAAGATTTTAGGTGGCGCCCCCCCCACATCGGCAGTGAAGTGTATATACTCACAAGAAACCGATTAGCTTTGTCTTTGACCTTTTTTTTTTTTACTTACAACTATACCTAATATATAAAGGGGTGGAAAAGTGACTATTACCTGCAGGGCAAACATTAGCTAACCAGAAGGCAATAACAATGTAAACAAAAAAACACCTGCTTAAAAGATCTAATACAAATGTCCCTGAGGAATTAGCTAACATTACATTATTATTTTCCACAACAATTTAGCCCCTCCACAATATTAACCCGACGTTAAAACAGAACTAGCTATTTATTGATTAGCAATTGCCGAATCATGTAACATTAGCTTAATGCTAAAAAGCCAGGTTACTATCACATTCTGTAACAGACAAATAATTTCATGTAGGCTAACGTTACCTACCTGCTACCTCTGTCTTTTCTCGTTTCTACTCCTCTTCTTTTCTCTTTTTTCTTCCCTGGGCACCTGACAGTTTCGGCCGTTTTGACGTCTTGTGTTGATTTTTTTGATGTGGTGACGTCCAAAAAGAGTCATGATACGGCAAGGGAGGGGGCGCACCGTGCGGGGGAGGAGGGGGGCGTAATGTTGTAACAAATAATAGTTCTATTAAATAGGCTTTACTTTGCATTTTAATTAACGTGGGATTATTTTTTGTATTTAGAAATAATAGGACCAACTTTTTTTTTTTTTTTTTTTTTTTCTCCAACATTTGTGGCACTGGCGTGGCGCCCCCTGATGGACGGCGCCCTTAGCATTTGCCTATACGGCCTATGCCACGGGCCGGCCCTGTCCGGCACAACAGTCAAGGGGTGCATTCTACGGCGGGGGTGCGTTATCCGGCACAACACCTGCCGCAATACACCGCTTCCCACCCACAGCTTTCTTCTTTGCTGTCTCCATTGTTCATTGAACAAATTGCAAAAGAGTCACCAACACAGATGTCCAGAATAATGTGGAATTTTTGCGATGAAAACATACGACTTAATAGCTGGCCACCACGCTGTCCCAAAATGCCCTCTACAATCCGTGACGTCACGCGCAGGCGTCATCATGCCAGCAGGATAATTTGCGCGAAATTTAAAATTGCACTTTAGTATTGGCATGTGTTGCAATGTTAAGATTTCATCATTGATATATAAACTATCAGACTGCGTGGTCGGAAGTAGTGGGTTTCAGTAGGCCTTTAATTGTACACACCTGTGGCCGGGCCAAGTGATTATGCACCCTGATTCTCATCATTTGGATGGGTGGCCAAATACTTTTGGCAATATAGTGCAAAATCCACTAGAGGGGTGAAAAAAAACAAAAACCCAGCAACCATGTCATTAATCTGTTTGCATACGTTTGACTTCCATGCGTGTGTGTGTGTGTGTGTGTGTTTGAGAGTGTGTGTGTGTGTGTGGCATTTTTTGAAGACCGTTCTGTGAGGGATTTTGAATCCGCTTCCCACGGACGTGCTGGCGGGTCGCACCGCCGCCAGAAGAGGGCATTCGGATCCCGCCTGGTTAACATTAAGTAGCTCGGGCATGCAGACGCACGCGTTAACGCCGAACCTGCAGCGGACTCGGGAGGGAAAACGACCAGGAAAAGGAGGATATTTGGATATTGGAGTATTTTCCCCCAGTTTTTTGCCGGTGACTCCCGGAGAAGCGGTGCGTTTGGCTGCTGCGGAGCGCGCCACGAGTGGTGCGGACTGAGCATCCCCCTTTTTTTTTCTTCTTTTTTTGGTGTGTAGACGACAGCAAGCTGCTGGGGGAGATGCATCTAAATGCTGCTTTCTTGCCGGGGGAACATCGCATCCTACCGAGGTAAAGTTCTTCCCTGACGGGGGGTTTTTTTTTTTTTAGGGTCTTGGATCTTTGACGCGCGTTCAGACACTGGCCATGGCGCACTCGGAGGGGACTGCGCCTGCCGCAGCGCCGGGTTCTCTGGGGCTCCAACTTGGGTGTTTTTGCAGCAAAAACCAGGACGGGGAGTTTTGAAAAAAAAATCATCGAATAAAAAAAAAAAATCCTTCCTGGAAGTGCTCGGCTCGACGTGCGCTTTCAAGCCGGACTAGAGGAGAGGAAAAGGGGGGGCAGGTGCGCTCAGACTGCGGGTGCTTGTGGATTAGGACGGTACCTGTTCGTGGAAATGGCTACCAGGATCCTGTAAAAAAAAAACAAAAAAAAAAACCTGTAGGTTGGACTGAACAGATCTGCAGATATGGGTGAGTTATTTGTCATATTTTCCACCTTTTGCATGTTTAAATCACATAATAATGAAAAATGCATATTTTCACTGTCATTTTGACCACATACTTCATCTGTAATTTTTGCATTAATTATTTTATTTATTATTATTATTTTTTTGTCTTGTCCGGCACAAATTCACTTTACAAAAGAGAAATGCGTGATACTTCTCTTGTTGCCTTATTTGTATATGACTTTATTAAATGGGCTTATATTATTATTTGGTGCAGCCGGGCCGGAGCAGGATGGGGATGGAAAGAGAGGGGGGGAAAAAAAAGGAAAACAGAGGAGGGGAAATTGTTGGGGGGGGGGGGGGGGGGGGAGGCAGAGAGAGGACATCAACAAGAACAACAAACACAACAATAACAACAACAACAATAGAACAACATCAACAAATAGGGCATGTACAAATATGATGGTAAAAGTGATAGCAATTAGTGAAATAAATAATAACACCGAAATTACATTATTACACTACAAATACCAGTATAAATAGCACTATTGATAATGAATAATAACAATAATGACAATACAATTGTTCCAATGCAACAATACATATATGCAATGATAACTTGAAAATACACTAAAAGGGACCCTTTTTCTTATTTTGACCAATTTGAGTCAATTGGCATGGACAGGAATACTAATCACACCCCCGTGTTGGAAGCCAAAAAAAAAAAAAAAAAAAAGGGTGGATAATTGTGATAGGAACACAAATCCCAACAAAACCACCCGGTCGGAGCGCGTTGGTGAGGCCAAACTTTGGCGATTTCATTGCAGGCGCTGTCATGCATTCACATAATCAAGGAACGCTCGCTCGGGTGTTGCATAAATTGAAAAAAAAAAAGTGTGTGGAATTGGATTAATAGTTGCATAACAGTACTGGTTTGTTAGTATGTGCATACTAGCACCACATTATTGGTAATATTACCACCCCCGAGCCGACCTGTACAGATGATCAAGTTCGACGCCATTAATTGCAAGGCGGCGTGATATATTGACCCACGGTGGGGTTTCTGCACCGCATCAATACGAGCTAGAGCCGCACATGAAGAAGCTGCACGGTGCAGCTGGAGGAACTCAAGATGCGATTTATGAGCGGAGAAAAAGCAAGGCCTATAGGGTGAATCACGGCGAGCTTTTTGTTCACCCCCCCCCCCCGGTTTAATAGCACGTCACTAGACGCTCTCGGTGGTGCAGTGAAGTTTGCAGCAGCTTATGCAGGTATCCTACGATCCAAGAACAGAGCGGCGGCAAGGTGCATTAACCCCGGCCCCCCGAAAAAAAAAAGTAAATTTCACGTGTTTTTGAAAAAAAAAAAACATTTTACGAGGTGTCCCACAATTACGTGATGATTACATGGTGCAGCTGACTGAGATGTTCTTCGTTAACGGCATGCGACACACTTAGGCTTCATGGACCGTGTCATCTGAGATCTCTGCTTTTGCTAGAAGAGAGGCGGCATTGAAGGGATTGTAGAAATGAAAAAAAAAAAAAAAAAGAACAGAGTGACCCAAATCACATCCCACACATCTTTCACCTGATTAAAATTCTTAGCTCGCCGTCTCTCTGTCGGAAAAAAAAATGAATAAAACAAATACTTAAATAAGTATTCCCAACCTTGGCTCGGGCCACGTTAGTCCACCAACAATAGGCAATGGATGACCTTCTGCTGGCCCCTCAGCATCCAAAAGGTTCTTGAAATGTCAGGTGGAGCAGGTAGGGGGTCATAGTGCCCCTTGAGAATATATTAGCATATTTTATATTTGCTTTGTTTTTTTGGGGCCAACTTATTTCTTTAAGAGGTCATTAAGCACATTATTTGACTTTTAGACAAAACAACCTCGATGTCCCCAAATGTTCTGACAAACCCCGTTTCCATATGAGTTGGGAAATTGCGCTAGATGTAAATATAAACGAAATACAAGGATTTGCAAATCATTTTCAACCCGTATTCAGTTGAATATGCTACAAAAACAAACTGATAAACATTTTTTTTTGCAAATAATCATTAACTTTAGAGTTTGATGCCAGCAACACGTGACAAAGAAGTTGGGGAAGGTGGCAATAAATACTGATAAAGTTGAGGAATGCTCATCAAACACGTATTTGGAACATCCCACAGGTGTGCAAGCTAATTGGGGAACAGGTGGGTGCCATGATTGGGTATAAAAACAGCTTCCCAAAAAATGCTCAGTCTTTCTCAAGAAAAGGATGGGGCGAGGTACACCCCTTTGTCCACAACTGCTTGAGCAAATAGTCAAACAGTTTAAGAACAACGTTTCTCAAAGTGCAATTGCAAGAAATTTAGGGATTTCAACATCTACGGTCCATAATATCATCAAAAGATTCAGAGAATCTGGAGAAATCACTCCACGTAAGCGGCATGGCCGGAAACCAACATTAAATGACCGTGACTTTCGATCCCTCAGACGGCACTGTATCAAAAACCGACATCAATCTCTAAAGGATATCACCACATGGGCTGAGGAACACTTCAGAAAACCACTGTCACTAAAAACAGTTTGTCGCTACATCTGTAAGTGCAAGTTAAAGCTCTACTATGCAAAGTGAAAGCCATTTATCAACAACATCCAGAAACGCCGCCGGCTTCTCCGGGCCCGAGATCATCTAAGATGGACTCATGCAAAGTGGAAAAGTGTTCTGTGGTTCGACGAGTCCACATTTCAAATTGTTTTTGGAAATATTCGGCATCGTGTCATCCGGACCAAAGGCGAAGCGAACCATCCAGACTGTTATCGACGCAAAGTTCAAAAGCCAGCATCTGTGATGGTATGGGGGTGCATTAGTGCCCAAAGCATGGGTAACTTACACATCTGTGAAGGCACCATTAATGCTGAAAGGCACATACAGGTTTTGGAACAACATATGCTGCCATCTAAGCGCCGTGTTTTTCATGGACGCCCATGCTTATTTCAGCAAGACAATGCCAAGCCACATTCAGCACGTGTTACAACAGCGTGGCTTCGTAAGAAAAGAGTGCGGGTACTTTCCTGGCCCAGCTGCAGTCCAGACCTGTCTCCCATCGAAAATGTGTGGCGCATTATGAAGCGTAAAATACGACAGCGGAGGCCCCGGACTGTTGAACGACTGAAGCTCTACATAAAACAAGAATGGGAAAGAATTCCACTTTCAAAGCTTCAACAATTAGTTTCCTCAGTTCCCAATCGTTTATTGAGTGTTGTTAAAAGAAAAGGTGATGTAACACAGTGGTGAACATGCCCTTTCCCAAGTACTTTGGCACGTGTTGCAGCCATGAAATTCTAAGTTAATTATTATTTGCAAAAAAAAAATAAAGTTTATGAGTTTGAACATCAAATATGTTGTCTTTGTAGTGCATTCAATTGAATATGGGTTGAAAAGGGTTTACAAATCATTGTATTCCGTTTATATTTACATCTAACACAATTCCCCAACTCATATGGAAACGGGGTTTGTGATAGGAACAAAAAAGAGAGAAACCTATCAATCGAATTACTTTAGTATCGTTTACTTACTGATACCGTACTTGATATCGATGGTATCGACATCTGGATTGATCACCCCTACTTTACATAGAAGCTTTAGCTGTAGCTTCTTGTGTGTTTTCCTCCAGTCCTCCAGTGACAATGAGACTTGGGAATAACTTTATTATTACTTGTGTTTATTTTATGCCACGGTGATGAGGATTAGTATCTTAGAAGAAGCTTCGCACAGTGGATAGTTGACGTGTTTGTTGGAGCTTGATGGCAAATTGGAGCCGGTGTTCTGGCAAGGCACACAATCTCCTGGGATTCGTGGTACTTCTGCATGTGTGTAATGAGGGTTTAGGAAATGTATCTGTGTCTCCCTCTTTTGAAGGAATCTTTCACACTGGCAGCTCATTAGCCGGCCAGTTAAAAAAAGGCCAATATCCGCCCCGTTTCGATCCCAAGATCGGGAGTGGGTCATCTCTGGTTGTTTGTGCTTTGCCATTGACTGGAAATGATCCTGTCTTTCAATTGACGTTATTTGGGAAAGGCTGTGACTCCAATAAGGACATAATAAAGACTATTAACCAGAAAGTGGAATTCTTTCCCATTCTTGTTTTATGTAGAGCTTCAGTCGTTCAACAGTCCGGGGCATTTACGCTTCATAATGCGCCACACATTTTCGATGGAAGACAGGTCTGGACTGCAGCCGGGACCAGGAAAGTACCCGCACTCTTTTTTTACAAAGACACGCTGTTGTAACACGTGCTGAATGTTGCTTGGCATTGTCTTACTGAAATAAGCAGGGGCGTCCATGAAAAACACGGCGCTTAAATGGCAGCATATGTTGTTCCAAAACCAGTATGTACCTTTCAGCATTAATGGTGCCTTCCCAGATGTGTAAGTTACCCATGCCTTGGGCACTAATGCACCCCCATACCATCACAGATGCTGGCTTTTCAACTTTGCGTCGATTACAGTCTGGATGGTTCGCTTCCCCTTTGGTCCGGATGACACAATGTCGAATATTTCCAAAAACAATTTGAAATGTGGACTCGTCGAACCACAGAACACTTTTCCACTTTGCATGAGTCCATCTTAGATGATCTCGGGCCCAGAGAAGCCGGCGGCGTTTCTGGATGTTGTTGATAAATGGCTTTTGCTTTGCATAGTAGAGCTTTAACTTGCACTTACAGATGTAGCGACAAACTGTATTTAGTAACAGTGGTTTTCTGAAGTGTTCCTCAGCCCATGTGGTGATATCCTTTAGAGATTGATGTCGGTTTTTGATACAGTGCCGTCTAAGGGATCGAAGGTCACGGTCATTCAATGTTGGTTTCCAGCCATGCCGCTTACGTGGAGTGATTTCTCCAGATTCTCTGAACCTTTTGATGATATTACGGACCGTAGATGTTGAAATCCCTAAATTTCTTGCAATTGCACTTTGAGAAACGTTGTTCTTAAACTGTTTGACTATTTGCTCACGCAGTTGTGGACAAAGGGGTGTACCTCGCCCCATCCTTTCTTGAGAAAGTCTGAGCATTTTTTGGGAAGCTGTTTTTATACCCAATCATGGCACCCACCTGTTCCCAATTAGCCTGCACACCTGTGGGATGTTCCAAATAAGTGTTTGATGAGCATTCCTCAACTTTATCAGTATTTATTGCCACCTTTCCCAACTTCTTTGTCACGTGTTGCTGACTAACTGAATAAAAAATCACCTAAATGAAAGATTTAATTTGTCGGCTTTCACTGGAATTATTATTCTTGAACAACCAGATCACACAAATAGTTTAAAGTAGCCTTGGACTACAGTCAATGGACTCGTTCTGAAATCATCTCAAATTAGTTATGTTGACTGCAATGGTCTTTATTCTGGCATCACTCTGATCATCCCCCGGCTGACACAGAATACTATGGGCCAGTGTTTTTCAACCACCAGTGTACCGTGAGATATTGTTTGGCGTGCCCTGGGAAATTACCGTATTTTTCGGAGTATAAGTCGCACCTGCCGAAAATGCATTATAAAGAAGGAAAAAAACATACATAAATCGCACTGGAGCCCGGCCAAACTATGAAAAAAACTGCGACTTATAGTCCGAAAAATACGGTATGTAATTTCACCTAATTGGGTTGAAAATATTCTTTGCGAACCAGTAATTAATGTCTGTACTGTCAAGAGCTCGGCAGAGTAACTGTGTAATACTCTTCCATATCACTAGGTGGCAGCAGGTAACTAATTGCTTTGTAGACGTCAGGAACAGGGTTTGTCGCAGTGACGTGCGGTGAGGTTCATGACTGACTTCATCACAGTCAGATTTACAAACATATGAACCCTAAAGAGTATCTTATTCACCATTTGATTGGCAGCAGTTAACGGGTTATGTTTAAAAGCTCATACCAGCATTCTTCCCTGCTTGGCACTCAGCATCAAGGCTTGGAATTGGGGGTTTAATCACCAACAGTTATGCTCGGGTGCGGTGATCAAGGGGATGGGTCAAATGCAGAGGACAAATTTCACCACACCTAGTGTGTGTGTGACAATCATTGGTACTTTAACTTAACTTTAACTTTACACATACAAACTGTAGCACACAAAAAAGCACATTTAATAAAAAAAACAATATTATGGTCATACCTTTACTTATAAGTGCGGGAACAGTGGTGTTCGTGTTGGAGGAGTTGCGAATGAATGAAATATGAAATCCGTGCTGCAGTCTGCAGGTGTACCCAATGTTGTGTCCCTGCAGTCGTTCACGGCTCCTCCGGCGCGAGCAATGTTGTTTTTGCACTTTTTGGCTTCTTGTTAAGTGACTTTTTTTGGGTGGATTCGGTCTTGCACGTGGAGGGTTTGGGTGTGGGCTTTGGTTGGTGTGGCGCTCCCGTCGGGGGGTGCAGTCTGCGGCGGAGGTGCAGGAGGCGGGATTACGCGAGCCTCAGCCAGTGTGTCTTCGCAGCAGTTTTATGATTGCTCAGCACAAGAAATATGTTACACACATACAGTTGTTGACAAAATACACTAAACTATGGAAATGTATAATATAATTCATATAGCAATACGGTCTCACTGCACAGCAGGCCAGCAGTTAGCCGAGTCCGCAATCCATGTTGAGGCACTGAGTGACGTGCCTCAACTGGCTGCTGATCACTGCACCGTCTCTTCTCAGTATTTGAACGGCAAATGTGAAAATTCAGCGATTTTGAATAAAAATAATCTAAAACTGGTGAAGTTAAATGGAAAATAACTTTATAGTATAATAACTGGATACATATAACAATTTAATTTTTTTTTTCTTTTTACATATTTTTTTTCTCCATGATGGCAGGTGAGGCCACTGGTTTGTCGTGATCACAATATGCAGACGACAGGGTGCAGGTAAAAAGGTATCTAATGCTTAAACCAAAAATAAACAGAAGGCATTGAAGCTTAGGGACGGCTATGCAAAACGAAACTAAAACTGAACTGGCTGCAAAGTAAACAAAAACCAAATGCTGGACGACAGCAAAGACTTACAGCGCGTGGAGCAGACGGCATGTCATGACGTACATGACATGACAATCAGCAACAAAATAGGAGCGCCAGACAAGAACTAAAACACTACACACAGGAAAACAGCAAAAAAAAAACTCAAAATAAGTCACAGCTATGGTGATGCATGGTTGGTTATGGTTTGAATTTTTACCCAACAATTGCGAGAACGACTTTTTACTGTCAATATCGGGTGCTGAGTTTAATTTTTGTAATGTTTTCTGCTAGTGGTGTGCCTTGGGATTTTTTCAATGAAAAAAATGTGCCTCGGCTCATAGTCGAACCTCGGATTCAGGAGGAACAGTGTGGTTTTCGTCCTGGTCCTGGAACTGTGGACCAGCTCTATACTCTCGGCAGGGTCCTTGAGGGTGCATGGGAGTTTGCCCAACCAGTCTACATGTGTTTTGTGGACTTGGAGAAGGCATTCGACCGTGTCCCTCGGGAAGTCCTGTGGGGAGTGCTCAGAGAGTATGGGGTTTCGGACTGTCTGATTGTGGCGGTCCGCTCCCTGTATGATCAGTGTCAGAGCTTGGTCCGCATTGCCGGCAGTAAGTCGGACACGTTTCCGGTGAGGGTTGGACTCCGCCAAGGCTGCCCTTTGTCACCGATTCTGTTCATAACTTTTATGGACAGAATTTCTAGGCGCAGTCAAGGCGTTGAGGGGATCTGGTTTGGTGGCTGCGGGATTAGGTCTCTGCTTTTTGCAGATGATGTGGTCCTGATAGCTTCATCTGGCCAGGATCTTCAGCTCTCACTGGATCGGTTCGCAGCCGAGTGTGAAGCGACTGGGATGAGAATCAGCACCTCCAAGTCCGAGTCCATGGTTCTCGCCTGGAAAAGGGTGGAGTGCCATCTCCGGGTTGGGGAGGAGATCTTGCCCCAAGTGGAGGAGTTCAAGTACCTCGGAGTCTTGTTCACGAGTGAGGGAAGAGTGGATCGTGAGATCGACAGGCGGATCGGTGCGGCGTCTTCAGTAATGCGGACGCTGTATCGATCCGTTGTGGTGAAGAAGGAGCTGAGCCGGAAGGCAAAGCTCTCAATTTACCGGTCGATCTACGTTCCCATCCTCACCTATGGTCACGAGCTTTGGGTTATGACCGAAAGGACAAGATCACGGGTACAAGCGGCCGAAATGAGTTTCCTCCGCCGGGTGGCGGGGCTCTCCCTTAGAGATAGGGTGAGAAGCTCTGTCATCCGGGGGGGGCTCAAAGTAAAGCCGCTGCTCCTCCACATCGAGAGGAGCCAGATGAGGTGGTTCGGGCATCTGGACAGGATGCCACCCGAGCGCCTCCCTAGGGAGGTGTTTAGGGCACGTCCGACCGGTACGAGGCCTTGGGGAAGACCCAGGACACGTTGGGAAGACTATGTCTCCCGGCTGGCCTGGGAACGCCTTGGGATCCCCCGGGAGGAGCTGGACGACGTGGCTGGTGAGAGGGAAGGCTGGGCTTCCCTGCTTAGGCTGCTGCCCCCGCGACCCGACCTCAGATAAGCGGAAGAAGATGGATGGATGGATGGATGGATGCCTCGGCTCAGAAAAGGTTGAAAAACCCAGCTGTAGGCCGACTTAATACAAGGTTTTAGAGGCGTGAAAACATCAGCCCTGTGCTCGCCTCTTTGTACTTGCTGCCAGTCGAATACAGAATTGATTTTTCATGATTATTTTGTTAACCTCTAAAGCATATAACAGATGCAAACCGCGTATTAGAGCTTGACATGACGTCTTGTCCTGCCCTCTTCAGGTCTAGGATTGAGCCTGTCTTGTCACTTCCAGGTCAAACGCTAAAAAAATGCTTTTAATACATTAATATTATGCCCTATGGCAGTGGTTCTCAAATGGGGGTACGCGTACCCCTGGGGGTGCTTGAAGGTATGCCAAGGGGTACGTGAGATTTTTTTAAATATTCTAAAAATAGCAACAATTCAAAAAATCCTTTATAAATATATTTATTGAATAATACTTCAACAAAATATGAATGTAAGTTCATAAACTGAACATCAAATCAAGTAGGCTATTCCATTCATTACAATGCAACAATGCAACAATGCAATATTCAGTGTTGACAGCTAGATTTTTTTGTGGACATGTTCCATAAATATTGATGTTAAAGATTTCTTTTTTTGTGAAGAAATGTTTAGAATTAAGTTCATGAATCCAGATGGATCTCTATTACAATCCCCAAAGAGGACACTTTTAGTTGATGATTACTTCTATGTGTAGAAATATTTATTTATAATTGAATCACTTGTTTATTTTTCAACAAGTTTTTAATTATTTTTATATATTTTTTTCCAAATAGTTCAAGAAAGACCACTACAAATTAGCAATATTTTGCACTATTATACAATTTAATAAATCAGAAACTGATGACATAGTGCTGTATTTTACTTCGTTATCTCTTTTTTTCAACCAAAAATGCTTTGCTCTGATTAGGGCAGGGGTCGGCAACCCGCGGCTCTAGAGCCGTATGCGGCTCTTTAGCGCCGCCCTCGTGGCTCTCTGGAGCTTTTTCCAAAATGTATGAAAAATGGAAAAAGTTGAGGGGGAAAAAAAATATTTTTTGTGTTAATATGGTTTCTGTAGGAGGACAAACATGACACAAACCTCCCTAATTGTTGTAAAGCACACTGTTTATATTAAACATGCTTCACTGATTCGAGTATTTGGCGAGCGCCGTTTTGTCCTATTTTGGCGGTCCTTGAACTCACCTTAGTTTGTTTACATGTATATCTTTCTGCGACTTTCTAGGACGTGTTTTATGCCACTTCTTTTTCTGTCTCATTTTGTCTACCAAACTTAACGTTCTGCATGAGTCCACAAAGGTGAGTTTTGTTGATGTTATTGACTTGTGTGGAGTGCTAATCAGACATATTTGGTCACTGCATGACTGCAAGCTAATCGATGCTAACATGCTATTTAGGCTAGCTATATGTACATATTGCATCATTATGCCTCATTTGTAGCTACATTTGAGCTCATTTAGTTTCCTTTAAGTCCTCTTAATTCAATTTATATCTCATGACACACTATCTGTATGTAATATGGCTTTTAATTTTTTTGCGGCTCCAGACATATTTGTTTTTGTAGTTTTGGTCCAATATGGCTCTTTCAACATTTTGGGTTGCCGACCCCTGGATTAGGGGGTACTTGAATTAAAAACGTTTTCACAGGGGGTACATCACTGAAAAAAGGTTGAGAACCACTGCCCTATGGTATTCCAGTTGGATGTATGAGCAAGCTGAATTAGTTAAATAATAAGTTGTTTTTGTATTAAATATTTAATTGTTTATTTCTCTGGATACGACAGCGTAGTGTTGCACTTAAAAATGACATCAGTGTAGTAGTTTTAGTCGTGGTCAAAAGTTTACATACATTTGTAAAGAACATAATTTCATGGCTGTCTTGAGTTTCCAATAATTAACTCTTATGTTTTTGTGATAGAGTGATTGGAGCACATACTTGTTGGTCACAAAAAACATTCATAAAGTTTGCTTCTTTTATGAATTTATTATGCCATCCATCCATCTTCTTCCGCTTATCCGAGGTCGGGTCGCGGGGGCAGCAGCCTAAGCAGGGAATCCCAGACTTCCCTCTCCCCAGCCACTTCGTCCAGCTCTTCCTGTGGGACCCCGAGGCATTCCCAGGCCAGCCGGGAGACATAGTCTTCCCAACATGTCCTGGGTCTTCCCCGCGGCCTCCTACCGGTTGGACGTGCCCTAAACACCTCCCTAGGGAGGCGTTCGGGTGGCATCCTTACCAGATGCCCGAACCACCTCATCTGGCTCCTCTCGATGTGGAGGATCAACGGCTTTACTTTGAGCTGCTCCCGGATGGCAGAGCTTCTCACCCTATCTCTAAGGGAGAGCCCCACCACCCGGCGGAGGAAACTCATTTCGGCCGCTTGTACCCGTGATCTTGTCCTTTCGGTCATAACCCCAAGCTCATGACCATAGGTGAGGATGGGAACGTAGATCAACCGGTAAATTGAGTCTTTGCAGATTTTCTGAGCCCTGGTCAGGCAGCGGCTTTTTTGCGATCTCCTGGATAGGAGGAAGAGGAGTCCTGATGATCTTTTCCGCCGTCCTCACCACTCTCTGGAGAGACTTCCAGTCTGAGGCATTGCAGGCTCCAGTCCAGACAGAGATTATCAAGTTTTACTGAAATTTCAGGTGATCAGCCCACACCAATACATTCAAATCGGCTACTCTAGTTGATCTCCCATTCAAACGGAATAAACTACTCTTTAAAGAAGAAAGCCGCCCCCTCCCATCCCCCAGAAAAAGGATGCCTCTCCCTCTCGCAACACTGTGTAAGACACTAAACAGACCTATGAAGACAAAGAGAAACTGGTATACAGAATATACAAAAATACTAGATACTCTAAACATGGCTATGAATAAAGAAATAATTCTGAAACATATATGCATTCTCCACAGTATCCCCTACATAAGTTGTATACCCTGCTGCGGGAGCGCTTGCATTTAGAGGGGTGGAGCTACACTTCCATGTTCAGCCACGAGCCTATTAGCGCATTAATAACACAAAATGTGGATTGTTATGATCAAACCTTTATTGTCAAAAATATTTGATAATGTAACCTGTAATGCCTTTACTATCATTGAAGACTGGACAAACATACCGTTAGTTTATCAAATACACATGTGTTTGATTATTTATTACACAAACTAAGTTATCACTAGTTGAGAAGTAGGAAGTTTTTCATACACAAGTATTGTGCATCCTCTGTTATTATTGTTATCCTACAGCATTTCACTTCACTTGCATGGAGCTGTTAATATCAAGGGAAATCAGAAAAGATAGAAAAACAAAACAAAACAAAAGTCCGCCTGTGTGCGTACATTGTCGTTACGGCAATATTCTTGCAAAACTTTTGTGCGGTCTTGGAAAAAGTGGCACAAATTCAGTTCATTGTTTTGTACCAAGTGTTGAAACGGCTGTAACTTGGCAGCCAGTGCCATCATCCCGAAGATAATTGGAGACTAATAGGATGGCTCAGACTGGTGCAGGGTTTCTCTCCTTGTTGTGTTTCACTGTTTGGCATCCCTGCAAAGCTGCGAGTCGTTTTCGCAAACTTGCCGGTTGCTCGTCCACGCAGTCATTTGCTAAGTTAATAATGCACATTCATTTTAGTTTAAGGTGCGCAGAAAAATGAACAAATTGTCTTCGAGTGTTAAGGCTTAGAGGCAGAAATAGCTGTCATGCATAGGACAGCAACATTTACTGCTGTGCTTTTAAACACACTGTGGAGGGGGGCGTGGCCTGCGGACCTGCAGCGAAGCGGGGTGTGCCAGGGCCGGATTGATTGGGCGCCAAATTGTGGAGGTTTCCCTCCTAGGGGTTCCACCAAACATCGTCACACTAGCCCGGATCAGGGTTATAACACTGTTTTATTTTCTTCACAATAGTTCAGTGGGTTGCTTTTCAGCAATTGTCTGGTGTGTCTCAGGCTCGCTCTCGCTCAAGCTCCACCTCTCTCTCCTCCCCGGCTGCTGCCTTTTAACAGAGCGACAGGTGATTACATAACCAGGCCCAGGTGGGCCATCTACGCACCTGTCGCTGATCTCGAAGCCGATCCTGGCACACCCCGCTTCGCTGCAGGTCCGCAGGCCACGCCCCCCTCCACACACACTGGCGTATTTTTCGGAACCCTCCAATAACTAAAGTTCCGTGGGTGAATTATGTAAACCCACTACAGTTTTTAGCGCTTTGATAGCTAGTCTACTGACAGATATAAGTAAGAACTTTATGCTACTTTATGTTAGAAATGGCGACAGTGGAAGATGAATGCCACATAAGAAGGTTGATGAAAAGAAGAAGCTTATGACTACGGTGTCGGCACGGACTACAATGGCGCACACATTTTCAGGACTTATGCAGATCCCAAATACACATCAGCAGGTACCAGAAGGTAAGAAAAGTTGATTTTGCATAATATTGCGAAACAAAAGGCCAGATAATGTCTGCTAATAGGTGCCTTTTTGCGGTCCTTATATATAACGCACCATAATAATACTTATATGTTTAATGCGCCGACAATCTATTAAGCGGTGTGGCTTCATAGCTTACCGAAGTCGTACTAAAAACATTTTGACATATTTTTGAGCGCCGTGTGTAATGTTCTATATTCTCAATGGAACATTTAAAGTATTGGTGTTGTTTACTGCCATTATATTGCAGCCTACACGTATCTCTTATGTATGACTGCCATCTACTGGTCACACATTTCATTACACCATGTACCAAATAAAATTGCTTTGAGGTCAGTAAGCACAACCTGAATAATGCCGTACATTAGGAGCACCGGGTTGTAAGGCACACTGTCGATTTTTGAGAAAATGTCAGGATTTTAAGTGCGCCTTATAGTCCGAAAAATACGGTACTTTTAAACACGGTAGCTTTGTCTTACCCATCCATTGTTTTGGACCGGGATGGCAAACATTTTTCACCCTCTTGTAGGGCTGGTCGTTTATGTGATCGTCACCTTCCATCCATCCATTTTCTTCCGCTTGTTCCTTTCGGGGTCGCGGGGGTTCTGAAGCCTATCCCAGCTGCAATGGGCGGAAGGCGGGGTAAACCCTGGACAAGTCGCCACCTCATCGCAGGGCCAACACAGATAGACAGACAACATTCACACTCACATTCACACACTAAGGACCATTTAGTGTTGCCAATCAACCTATCCCCAGGTGCATGTCTTTGGAGGTGTGAGGAAGCCAGAGTACCCGGAGGGAACCCACGCAGTCACGGGGAGAACATGCAAACTCCACACAGAAAGGCCCCGAGCCCAGGCATCGAACCCAGGACCTTCGCATTTATAGGTCCAAAAAACTAAATCCATCATAGGATTCATTTAAGCAAATGTTATGATAGGCTTGAACTAGGGATGTCCGATAATATCGGACTGCTGATATTATCGGCCGATAAATGCTTTAAAATGTAATATCGGAAATAATCGGTATCGGTTTCAAAATTCTCGGTATAGGTTTCAAAAAGTAAAATTTATGACGAACGTATGAAGAAGTACAAGGGCCAATAAACCTTAAAGGCACTGCCTTTGCGTGCCGGCCCAATCACATAATATCTACGGCTTTTGACACACTCACAAGTGAATGCCACCTATACTTGGTCAATAGCCATACAGGTCACACTGAGGGTGGCCGTATAAACAA